>NC_048313.1:1347250-1386123 GCF_013100865.1 Trachemys scripta elegans | reverse complement strand
CTGCCCCCTGTCCTGTCCCCCGGCTCCAAACTCTGCCAGCCCAAGCACTGCCCCCTGTCCTGTCCCCAGGCTCCAAACTCTGCCAGCCCAAGCACTGCCCCCCGTCCTGTCCCCAGGCTCCAAACTCTGCCAGCCCAAGCACTGCTCCCCGCTCCCCCGTCCTCTCTCCAGGCTCCAAACTCTGCCAGCCCACGCACTGCCCCCTGACGCTGGCACTGCCCCCCACTCCCCCTGAGTGTGTGCACCAAAGCATGGGGTGCGGGGAGTGAAATGCTGCCCAGAGGCAGGGCCCAGCAGTGTCCCCTGCAGGGAGGAGCAGGAGCTGAGCACTAATTACCCCTCGGTGCCCGTTATTAACGCCACGCACTGTAATCACCACTGGGTCCCTCGAGGCCCTTCCCCCCACCCAGCACCAGTCCTGACGCACTTTCCGCGTCGTTAGCGTAGACCCCCGAAGAGCCGTGCCCGCTGCCTGCTGCTCCCGCGCATGAGGGGGCTGCAGGCTCTGAGCTCCGCTGCTCCAGCACGCGGCTCCGAGCCTCCGTCTCGGACCTGCCCGTGGCGAGCAGGGGGCAAGGCCTGGCGCCCAGGGCAGGACTCCCCCAGCCCCGCTTCAGAGAGGCCCCGAGTGCGTCTCCAGCTAAGGCCAGAAAGGGCAGAGTGAGCCGCAAGCCGCCAAGATACGGCCAGGTGTGTGTGTGTGGTGCTGGCACCAGCCTGGGGCACGATGTCGAGGGAGGACACTATGGGCAGCACCCCACACACCCGCCGTCCGTCACGGCCCTGGCAAGGATCCAGCAATGGGGGCGGGGGGGGGCTGAGTGGTTGTCTCACTCCTGGGGTCGCTCTGCCTTTCCTGATGGGATCCCCCCCATCCCTGCCTCACGTGTCTCCTTAGCAGCCAGGAGTGCATTGAGGCAGCCCCAGCCCACCTAGTGCCTCCCCCCGGTATTCCCCCTTCAGGGCCCAAGCCACGTCCCCCTCCATACAGCTGCTCCCCCCTGGGCTGGCCCGACGTCCCCATGGGGGAGGGGGAGGGGTGTCCCCGGGGCCTTGGGCCTGGGCGAGGGGAGATTTCAGGGACTAACTCAGTGTAAGGCCCGTGGCCTCGCCCTGCAGCTGGGCACCCACCCGCCTGACCCAGGAAGCTCCCTGTCCTCCTGTGATGGCAGCAGAGACACCTGGGCCTGGGCCTGGCCCTTTCCAGCCCTTATAGGGCCCGGCTGGGAGCTGCAGCACCTCATAAACCAGCTGGTGCTGAGAGGCCAGGCAGGCTGCGCTCAGGCGTGTGACTTCTGCAGGAGACCTGGGCCCTGCCCTCCCTGCCAGCTCCGCACTGCTACCCCCTGCCCCAAGGAGCGGCTTCCTGTGGGGGGCGGAGGGGACAGGCTGGGCCCCTCCCAGCTCCCTGAGCTCTGTAGAGGCACTCCCTCCTCTTCGGCCCCCCCAGGGCCAGCTCCTCAGCCCCGCTCCGGGCCCTTGGCACCCCCAGGGGCTCTGAGAGCGCCACCCGTGTGGGGTGTGGCCCGGGGGCAGTGTGGGCAGAACACCAATGTGCTCACGCCATTCCCAGCTGCTGAGGTGGCTCTCTGGGGTCACAGGCAGCCAGGCTCAACCTCTCGCTCGCACCAGGACTGGGGGAGCACCGAGGAGAACCAAGACACAGGTTCTGTGTCCCAGCTGGGCTTGACACCGGGGCTGTGAGCTGAGGTTTCCCGAGACACGTCCCTGCAGCTAGGGAGCTGTGAGCCTGCCCGTCCGGCTGGGACCCAAGGGGCTGGCAACTGGGCAAGATGCTGGGCCATACTTTAGGAGCCCTCTAGTGGCCATCATGGCATTTGATGGTTCTGAAGCCACCGGAACTAGGCGGAGCAGCCACGCGTGGAGCTGGGCCTGGCCCGCCGGGTGTAGTGAGTCCCCACGGTTATTCCAAGCCCGCTGCACCCCAAGGTTCCTTGATCCAACAGGAAACCACTGGCCAATGGCCTGAGCCTGTGAACTCGTGCGGGAGGGCGGCACTAGGACCTCTGCCAGACATCTCCCTAAGCAGTTCATCTCCCCCTGGGGAGAGCAGGCTGGGCTGTAGCTAATACTGTCACCTAGCCTTGTTCTGTCCTTTTTTTACAAAACTTCTGCTTGGTCCACCTAAGGGCTTTTGCCCTCAACCTATTCAGTTTCCCCCCTAATATTTGTTAATTGTTGTTGCTTTTTGAGCCTGTGTTTTTAGGAATGTCTTGTCACTTTTTCATCTCTTGTTCTCATTGTTTTGTTTTTTTTTTCCTTGTGCTTTTTCTTTTTCCAGTGGCGAGGCTCTGCTCATCAAAAACCAGCAGGGAACATCCTTCCACATTTCCTGGGTCTCAGCTGGAAATGATGTTCAAGAGGGGGACTGGAACTATAAAAAGGAGGGACGAATACCCCAAGCCCCCCCCCTTCCTGCCCGGCACATTCACTACACTGAAGAGACAAAGGAAGCAGTCCTTGAACTCTGAGGGACGGGTCCTAACCCAAGGGTTTGGGCCGTCAGACTGCTGGGAGATTGTGGTGAGAAAACCCTGCTTTGACTCGAAAGCAGTTGGTTCACTTAGGCACCAGGAAGCGTTTTCTCTTTATTTTTCTTGTAACCGTTTCTGGCTTTTATGCCTCATTTCACGTCAAATCTCTCTCTTTGTCGGGAATAAACCCCTTTTCTTGTTTTCTCTAACCCAGTGTGGTCAGCTCTGGGAAACTCCATTAGGGGTCCCAAGCCGTGTGCATATTAGTCCCTTAACGGAGTAACAGACTTGACGTATTTGCACTGGCCAGGACAGGGCTGGGCAGAACAGGACATATGTTTCTGGGGGAGAACCCGGGGCTGGGAGCGTGTTGGGGTCACCCCACAGTATAACAAAGGCTGGTAGGAGCCCGGGGGTGGCTGGCCGGCTACAGCACACACACATAGCTGCGAGTGACTTCAGTGCTGGAGGCTCTGTGGCAGCAGTCCCGGCCGGAGGCTACAGCAGCCAGGCATTGCAAAGGGCTCCCCAGGTTAGAGGGCAGGGGTGACACTGCTGCGCCTTCGTGTGGATTGTGCCCGGGTAGGTCTCAGGGTATAGTTTATTGGAAGGTGTCGAACAACACCCTGTTTAATTGCTGTGACCCCGTCTTTGTCGGGGAGAAGCAAGCGGGTCGTTTTCCAAAGACGTGATCTTTGGGGCTCACCCCAGCTATATTACTTCCATGGTGAGGGCTGACCTGCCTTCTAAATCCAACCTGCCCCCCACCCTTTGCCAATCCACCCCGACCTCACACCAACCTCTCCAGTCCCCTCTTCACCCCTGTCATGGACTCACAGGACTCACGCTCTCTCTTGGTGCCGTATGGTCCCTGGGGGGAACCCCCTTCAGTGTGACAGCCCCCTTCTTGGGGGTCCACTCTGTCTCGGGGGTTAAGCCCCTCTGCCTCCTGGAACTGCACCTCTCTGAGCCTTAGCATGCCTGTCTCTCGCTGTGGGCCCCCTCAGGGAGTCCACTTGCTCTGGACCCCCAGGTCCTTCGTCCCAGAGGGAATAATGCAACCCTGATCTCTAGACCGGAGTGAGACTCAGCCAATGTAAACCAGAAAGGTTACTGAGCGACTGAACACAGCACAGGAAGCTCTCAGGGCCTCAGGCCTGGCCTCCCTCAGCACAGCACATCTAGGTCTCTCCAGCATTCAGGTGGGCTCTGGTTGTTCTCCCCTGCCAGCCCAGAATCCCCCTCCTTCCAGCTGGGCATCTGCTATCACCAGCCCCCAAGTCCCGCCTCTGTCCTTTGTCTTCTGTCCCAGGTAAACAGGGTCGCCTGGGCCTCCTCTCCTCCCAGCCTCTCCTCTCATCCGTCCTTTGTTTCCCCTCTGGCTGGTCAGGTCACCGGGGTTCTCGCTCCACAGCCCATTGTCCTCCCACTGGCCAGAACCGGCTGTGACTCCCGAGCTGGGCCTGCTGGTCACCAGTCACTGGGGTATCCATTCTCTAGGCCATTCGCTGGCCCTCAGTAACAACAAACTCCCTCTCCCACCACCTTGTTAAACCAGTAACACTTAGGGAAACTGAGTCCCACCCCCTCTGCATGCAAACCATTGAAAACAACAAGAACCCCCCTGCTTCGTCACAACCCCGCAATCCTCCCCTGTCCTCCCTGATCCCCCTCAGTTGCACATGGGGAAATGGGGCGGGGTCTCTCCCTCTCTCAGTCTCCTCCATGTCCTTCACTCTGGCCCTGCACCCCCCCGGACCATGTGCAGTGGGGAAGGAAGGCCCCACAACTGCACTGCGCTGGATGTGACGTTCATTGTCTGCACCAGGCACCACACCCTCTGGGATAGGGGTGAACTGGGCTCTGCTTGCCCTGTGCATTGGGGCGCTGCACTGTCAGACACCCCTACGAGGGGGACGCTGCCTGGTGGCACTGGGGTCCCCTACCCAGATCTCCCAGACCTGAAGCAGCGCTGTGCCCCGTGTGCCCCGGCCTTGGGGGCTAAGCCCTGGTTCTCCTATGGGCAGGTTGGCTGAGCCAGGCTGGCAGGGCAGTGTGTGATGTGCTGGCATGGGGCATTGCCCACCGTGCGCCCCCTCCTCCCCCCGCCCTTTCGTCAGCACAAAACCCCACACTGCGGCTTTGAAAAAACAAAGCTGATGGTTATGTGCAAATATGCAAATTAGCCCATTAAATTATTTGCATGGCATGTTCACGCAGCAGCGAGGAAGTGCCCTAATTAGTGTCACACACACACACACACACACACACACACACACACACAGAGGGAATTTTGCATTATTGCCTGGTAGGTGCTGTGCCACTGATAAACAGCGCCATCTTCTGGCTTGTTGTGGAACTACATACATCGCAAGCACCCAGCTATATGTCCTGACCTGCATGTGTGTGTGTGTGTGTGTGAGAGAGAGAGAGAGAGAGAGAGAGTGTCCGGGGGACAGGGGAGGTGCGGGACAGCGGGCGAGTATCTTCCAAAAGGCTGGGAGGGCACAAGAGCAGGATGACCAGCTCCACTGGGTGGGGGGATGCAGGTGGCACTGGGGGCACAGGGAGGGGCTCTGAGCTAAGACACCCGCCCCACTCCCGCGGTATCGCCCAGATGTGGGGAGCTGATGTTGCCAGAGCTGACTGGCCCCAGCCCACAGCACGGGAGCCCAGATCCATTTCAGAGCCAGCATGGGGCATTGCCCTGGGCCTCTGCCCACAGCAGCCAAGTCGAGCAACTGGCCAGCAACATGGGCACAGCAGGGCCTGGCACAGGGGCAGGCTGGGGCATGGTATGGCACCCGCCAGGCCAGCAGAGGGGGAATTCCCCACTGGCTTATGCCCCCAACAGCGTCCGGATTCGCCACACTGCACCCCACTCGCCCTGCAGAGCTCACGGCCACGGGGGGTCGCTGGGGCCAAGCGCGGGTGCCATTCAGAAACCGGTCAGACGGTTGCATTGAACCCAGACCTAGCTCCATGGAGCTGCCATCCTGACACCGGTGAGGGAGGGAAAACCGGGCGTCCCGGGGGAGAACAGTCTCCCTACAGCCTGCCCCTGGGGTTCAGCGCAGAGAGGTTTCCAAACTACCCAGGGGAGGAAAATACCAAAGCCAGAGCCATGACGAGAGAAAGCAGCCTCCAGTCAGCATAATCCAGCCAGGCCCCAGTGCCTGGATTACCTTTAAACAGGGTCCTGGGAAAACCCCTTGGAAGTGCCAGGCCCAAGGGCCAGGAACCTCTGTGCCAAACAATTCCAAGTTTGCCCCACTACCCCCACCCCACACCCCCAGGGGGCCCAGCACTTTTCAAGACAATCTGAGTCAACAGATGGATTTTAGAGCATTTGGGGAAAAAATACCTTTTAAATGTCAAGCTCATCTCAACCTTAACTCTGGAGACCTCATCACCATGGCCTCTGGGCACCTCACAATCATCAGTGGCCGTTATGGTGACAGCAGAAAGTAAAGAGCGGCCTTCATTTGGAATGATGGGGAAACTGAGGCAGAGGAGAGCTAAAGAGAGTTACCCAGAGGTCTCCGGGTGAGCTAGGAAGCGAACCCAGCTCCCTGGAAGTGGTGGTCAGTGCCAGCCCCCTAGCCCATTCCTCTGTGCTCAGCTCAGGGGCAGTTTATTTCTAATGTTAAAGTGAGAGCCATTTTCCATCATGAAGCTCCGTTTTAGCAGCCAACAGCTTTGGCCTGAGGTGGGGGTTAGGTCTGGAAAGGGTGACAGACCTGTCACCCTCAGGTCTGTCCCCTGAGGGTGACAGAGAATATTTCTGCCATCCCCTGGCTTCTGAGTTACAGGTTGCTGGAGAATGAGCACTGCCCCCCAACCCTTAACCAGCCCCCGTCTCAGACTCCCCAGGGACCTGCGACGCTCAGGAAGTGGTGACGGTGGAGGAAAAGGGGCTGTCATTAAGCAACAGAAGCAAAGAGCAATGAGCTATGCTGGGCCCCGGCCCCACTCCCATGGATTTCAGGGGGGCCTCTGGGCCCGACCCTGCTCTCCTTGGAACCAGCCCTGTTTATGTCAGCGGCAAAACGCCCGGTGACTCCAGTGGGGACAAGATTCACCCTGACGTGAGAGCTGGGCATCCAGCCACCCCACTGCTGGCAAAGTGCCCGGGAAGATCAGACCCTGGGTGTGCGGGAGGGAGGGGCACCTCGTCGCCCTCTCGATAATGGCCAATAGGGCCCTTCAGCCGCTAGCTGGTGGGTTACCTGAGCTCAGCCAAGGAGGGCGGCAGAAGGAGGGGCCCGGCCCAGGTGTGCCTGGCCCCTCGGGGCGAGGCTACCAACCCCCAAAGCTCAGGCTAAAGGCAGGCCATCCCACCCTGCACTGGGCCCAGACGGGGATGGAACAAGGGAAACGTGTCAGTGTACTGGATAGTTCAGGGCAGCACCACGGCCCTTGGTACCTCATGTCTTCTTCTCGCCCATGCAGGGGTCTGCTGTGCTCAGATACACCAGCCAATGAGCCCCCGCTTCAGCTGAATGCTTAAAATGGTACCTAACCGTCATAATACGCGTCTCTGCACCTTCCACCAGGGGGCGCGTGGTCACCCCAAGGGACAAGGGGCAGTCCCTTTGGGCTGGGTTCCCGGGGTGCCACCTGGAACTGGGGTACCGCTCGGCCCTCAGTCTTACCAGCCTGGGCTCCCTCTCGCACTGCGCTGCCGTTGCTAAGCCACAAGCCTCTGTCAGGGCCTGCACTCACACAGGCAGGGACACGCTTTCGCTGCGGGAGGGGCCCACACGCTGTTCGGGGGGAGTTGCCTCTGCCACGGCTTGCCGTGCTGACATCACGCCGTGCCCAGTGCCAGGCTCGCCCAGTCCCGGGGCAGCAGCCCCACCCAGCTCCCCGGAGAACTGCCCTATAAACCAGCCTGTCTTCTGACGTCAGTGGGGCCCTCCCAGAGGCTGCGCTCACACCCTGCAGGCTGGGGTGGATTGGGGACACTGGCGGCAGCCCCTGCTCCCTGGGCCAGGCTGGCTAAGCCCCCCTCAGTCTGCCACAGGAGTTGGGGTCCCCTTCTTCACTGGCTCAAAATCACCCCCCCCCTCTGCCCCACACAGAGTGGCGCCAGCAGGCAGCTTCCAGAGTGCCTGAGAGAATGGGGTGGGGAGCCCCAGCTGGGGGCGGCAGGGCCGATGGGGCCTGGTGTGGTTGGGTTGGGGAGCCCAGCTGCGGGGGATGGGGGGTTGTGATGCTCCCCTGGTGTTATCTGGACCGGTGATCTGCTAGGTCACCCCAATCCTTGACTCTGGGAGCCAGCCTTCCCCTGCTCTGCTGTGAGAACCCCCACTCCTGGGCTGTTCACGCACAGCCTCTGGCATGTAATTTGCTCCCAGATACTTGCAAGCGAATGACACGAGCCAATAGTGATTTGTGCCTCGGGGTGACCATGCGCCCTGTAGTATAAGGGACCATCCCCTGCTCATTGATTGTCCCTCGGGGTGACCATGCTCCCTGTAGTATAAGGGTGTGGCATGCTGTGCCTCAAAACAGTACCCTGGAACCCCCATAAGGGGGAAGTGACATCATCACTTGGCCTCTCTCCCCCCCACAACTCAACACCTGGACTAGACCCCCATCTGGAGGACAAAGACTGAACGGGGGAGGTGGTCCCAGCTGGAAAGGAGAACCCCAGCCTGTGTATTCAGGAGCAATACCGTCAGGTGAGACACGGCTTGATTCAAATCCTGTCTCCTTTATAGAACTCAGACTGCGATTCTCCTTTTATTTTTTAGATGGCCAACTTTGATCGGTGCGCTTACTACTTACAATCTCCCTGCCTGGAGCTAATAAACCTGCTTTCTGTTTTACCTAACACAGTGCATTGTGCTTGGGAAATCTGCTCGTGTTGCAAGGGCTGGTGCATGTCCACTTTCCTTTGCAAAAGCAGCGGACTGGGTAATAAACTTACACTGGCCAGGCTTCTGACCAGGTGTAACCATGCTGGCTTTGGTGGGACCCACCAATTCAGGACAAATTGCTTAAAGTTACAGCCCAAGGCTGGGGGTCCTTTGCACACCAAGACAAACCAAACCGGCCAAACAGAGAAGACTTCGGTTTTACCCCACTGGCTAACCACGAGTCACACAAGCAATTCCCTTAGACACTCCAGTTTCCCAGTGTCACCACCAGTGCCACTCGTTATGGGGACGAATGGTTACGAAAACCAATACCCCAGTAAAAGAAAAAGGTTCTCCCGATCCCAAAGTACCAAGCCCTAGGCCCAGGTGAATATACCAATCAGATCTTACCCACAAATCATGCTGTTGCCAATCCTTTAGAATCCAAAATCTAAAGGTTTATTCATAAAAGGAAAAAGATCTAGATGAGAGCTAGAATTGGTTAAATGGAATCAATTACATACAGTAATGGCAAAGATCTTGGTTCAGGCTTGTAGCAGTGATGGAATAAACTGCAGGTTCAAATCAAGTCTCTGGAGTACATCCACAGCTGGGATGGGTCATTCAGTTTGTAGCAAGGTTCCTCCAGAGGCAAGAAGCAGGATTGAAGACAAGATGGAGGAGATGCAGCAGCCTTTTATAGTCTCTTGTCATGTGGCCTCTGCTTTCTTTGTTCCAAAGACAAGCTATCCAGCACATGGCATGGAAAAATCTTAGAGTTCTGTCCATAGGCAGGTCCCTGAATGCCTTGCTGAGTCACAAGGTGTATCTGCCTTCCCTCAATGGGTCAGTTGTACGGCTGATGGTCCTTAATGGGCCATCAAGCAGGCTAGGCAGTGCTGATGCCAAATTGTCTGGGGTGTCACCCAGAAACATAGCACAAGTTTGAAATACAGACAGCATAGAGCCAGTACTTATAATTTTAAATACAAAAATGATACATGCATACAGACAGCATAATCATAACCAGCAAATCATAACCTTGTCATAGACACCTTACTTGACCTCCTTTGTACCAGATTTGGTGCCACTATATGACCTTGGTTGCAACAATGATCTATACGGTCACAATTCATGTCAATAACGTCACAAGCAGACAGGGAGGGACTAGCCTGAGTCCCTGGGTCACGAGACAAAGGGTTTGCAGCTGGGTCGCAGCGGGGTTTGGGGGCTCAGAGCCTGTGCGCCCTTGAACGACCCACAGCCCCGGAGATGGGGAGATGCACTCACAGCTGAGTCCCAGCGTGGTTTGGGGGCTCAGAGCCTGTGCGCCCTGGAACGACCCCCCTGATCCCTGAGAGAAGAAGACACATTTGCTGCCCTAGCGGGGCTCGGTCTCTCTCATTGCTAAGGGCAAGGTGACCTGGTGCCCTTCTCTGCCCATAGGAAGTGCCCAGCCTAGGAGATGCGGGAGGCTTTTCTGCCTGGCTCTGCATCCTGTGTCTCCTGGCAGACAGGAGGGCTGGCAGCTCTCTGGGACTGGCACTGCCATGCAATTCAACCCCAGCCCTGGGAGCAGAGCGTCTCTCTCCAAGCCTAATATCCAACCTAAACTGCCCTTGCTGCAATTTAAGACCATTGCTTCTTGTCCTGTCCTCAGAAGTTAAGAAGAACATTTTTTCTCCGTCCTCCTGGTAACAACCTTTTATGTACTTGAAAACTGTTATGTCCCCTCTCAGTCCTCTCTTCTCCAGATTCAACAAACCCAATTTTTTCAATCTTCCCTCACAGGTCATGTTTTCTAGACCTTTAATCATTTTTGTTCCTCTTCTCTGGACTTTCTCCAATTTGTCCACATCTTTCCTGAAATGTGTCTCCCAGAACTGGACACAATACTCCAGTTGAGGCCTAATCAGCGCGGAGTAGAGCGGAAGAATTACTTCTCGTGTCTTACTTACAACATTGCTGCTAATACATACCAGAATGATGTTTGCTTTTTTTGCAACAGTGTTATACTGTTGACTCATATTTAGCTTGTGATCCACTAAGGCCCCCAGATCCCTTTCCGCAGTACTCCTTCCTAGGCAGTCATTTCCCATTTTGTAGGTGTGCAACTGATTGTTCCTTCCTAAGTGGAGCACTTTGCATTTGTCCTTATTGAATTTCATCCGATTTACTTCAGACCATTTTTCCAGTTTGTCCAGATCATTTTGAATTTTAATCCTATCCTCCAAAGACTTGCAACCCCTCCCAGCTTGGTATCGTCCGCAAACTTTATAAGTGTCCTCTCTATGCCATTATCTAAATCATTGATGAAGATACTGAACAGAACTGGACCCAGAACCGATCCCTGTGGGACCACATTCGTTATACCCTTCCAGCATGACTGTGAACCACTGATAACTACTCTCTGGGAATGATTTTCCAACCAGTTATGCACCCATCTTATAGTAGCTCCATCTAGGTTGTATTTCCCTAGTTTGTTCATGAGAAGGTTGTGACGAAGTGGGACTGTTCTTAATGTTTTCCTCAGTTTCCCCTATGCAGTTCTTAAGTATCTAGGTGGTGGGATAAGGGTGTATGGTTGCTGCAGAGCAAAGGGCCAGTATACATAAATGCCTGACACTCTGTCTCCTAGCAACTGATGGCCTGGGCCCCTCCTCTGCAAAGGTGCCAACTGAAGGTGTTGGAGACAAAGGGATCAGGTGACTTCCTGGCCCGGGAAAGAGACAAAGCCCAGAGAAAGAGGGGCTGGACGGGGGTTGGAGTTTGGAGCTAGCTGGGGACTGGAAGGGAGGGCAGATGGGGGTCTGCCTCACTGGGCCCAAGAATGGACCCAGCGGATAGGTCCCGTTCGCTGGACCTACAAGCTCTGTTTTAGACCGTGTTCCTGTCGTCTAATAAACCTCTGTTTTACTGGCTGGCCGAGAGTCACGTCTGACTGCAAAGTGGGGAGTGCAGAACCCTTTGGCTTTCCCAGGACCCTGCCTGGGCGGACTCGCTGTGGGAAGCGCACGGAGGGGCATATGCTGAATGCTCCCAGGAGAGACCCAGGAGGTGAAGCCATGTGAGCTTCTTGCCCTGAAGACAGTCTGCTCCGAGGGAGAGGAGGCTCCCCAAAGTCCTGGCTGGCTTTGTGGGGAGCAGTTCCAGAGCATTGCCCGGGGACTCCATGACAAAGGTCATGTGAGACAGTATCAAAAGCCTTACTAAAGTCAAGATATGCCACATCTACTGCTTTCCCCCCTCTCCCCCATCCACAAGGCTTGTTTCCCTGTCAAAAAAAGCTATCAGGTTGTTTTGACACAATTTATTCTTGACAAATCCATGCTGACTGTTATTTATCACCTTATTATCTTCTAGGTGTTTGCAAATCGATTGCTTATTTATTTGTTCCATTATCTTTCCGGGTACAGAAGTTAAGCTGATTGGTCAATAATTCCCCGGGTTGTCCTTATTTCCCTTTTTATAGATAGGCACTGGATTTGCCCTTTTCCAGTCTTCTGGAATGTCTCCCGTCTTCGATGGCTTTTCAAAGATAATGGCTAATGGCTCATATCTCCTCAGTCAGCTCCTTGAGTATTCTGGGATGCATTTCATCAGTCCCTGGTGATTTGAAGACATCTAACTTGTCTAAGTAATTTTTGACTTGTTCTTTCCCCGTTTTAGACTCTGATCCTACCTCATTTTCTCTGGCATTCACAGACAAGGTCAGCTCCCAGACTGCTGCACTGGGCAACACAGTATGGGGTGGAGGTGAGCAGCCCTCTGTGATGAAAGAACAGGTTAAGGACTATTTAGAAAAGCTGGACATGCACAAGTCCATGGGTCCAGACCTAATGCATCCGAGGATGCTGAGGGAGTTGGCTGATGTGATTGCAGGGCCACTGGCCATTTTCTTTGAAAATTCATGGTGATCAGGGGGAGGTTCCGGATGATTGGAAAAGGGGAAATATAATGCCCATATTTTTAAAAGGGAAGAAAGAGAACCTGGGGAACTACAGACCGGTCAGCCTCACTTCAGTCCCCAGCAAAATCATGGAGCAGGTTCGCAAGGAATCCATTTTGATGCACTTGGAGGAGAGGAAGGTGATCAGGAACAGTCAACATGGATTCACCAAGGGCAAGTCATGCCTGACCAACCTGATTGCCTTCTATGATGAGATAACTGTCTCTGTGGATATGGGGAAAGAGGTGGACATGATATATCTTGACTTTAGCAAAGCTTTTGATAGGGTCTCCCACAGTGTTCTTGCCAGCAAGTTAAAGAAGTATGGGCTGGATGAATGGACTATATGGTGGATAGAAAGCTGGCTAGATTGTCGGGCTCAACGGGTAGTGATCAACGGCTTGATGTCTAGTTGGCAGCCAGTATCAAGCAGAGTGCCCCAGGGGTTGGTCCTGGGGCCGGTTTTGTTCAAAATCTTTACTAATGTTCTGGATGATGGGATGGATTGCACCCTCAGCAAGTTCATGGATAACATAGTGGATGACACTAAGCTGGGGGGAGAGGTAGATATCCTGGAGGGTAGGGATAGGGTCCAGAGTGACCTAGACAAATTGGAGGATTGGGCAAAAAGAAATCTGATGAGGTTCAACGAGGACAAGTGCAGAGTCCTGCACTTAGGACGGAAGAATCCCATGCACTGCTACAGGTTGAGGACCAACTGGCTAAGCAGCAGGTCTGCAAAAAAGACCTGGGGATTACAGTGGACGAGAAGCTGGATATGAGTCAACAGTGTGCCCTTGTTGCCAAGAAGGCCAATGGCATATTGGGCTGTATTAGTAGGAGCATTGCCAGCAGATCGAGGGAAGTGATTATTCCCCTGTATTCAGGACTGGTGAGGCCACACCTGGAGTATTGCATCCAGTTTTGGTCCTCCCACTACAGAAGGGATGTGGACAAATTGAAGAGAGTCCAGCAGAGGGCAACGAAAATGATCAAGGGGCTGGGGCACATGACTTACGAGGAGAGGCTGAGGGAACTGGGCTTGTTTAGTCTGCAGAAGAGAAGAGTGAGGGAGGATTTGATAGCAGCCTTCAACTACCTGAAAGAGGGTTCCAAAGAGGATGGAGCTCGGCTGTTCTCAGTGGCGGCAGATGACAGAACAAGGAGCAATGGTCTCAAGTTGCAGTGGGGGAGGTCCAGGTTGGATATTAGGAAACACTATTTCACTAGGAGGGTGGTGAAGCACTGGAATGTGTTACCTAGGGAGGTGGTGGAATCTCCATCCTTAGAGGTTTTTGGGCCTGGCTTGACAAAGCCCTGCCTGGGATGATTTAGTTGGGGATTGGTCCTGCTTTGAGCAGGGGGTTGGACTAGATACCTCCTGAGGTCTCTTCCAACCCTAATCTTCTGTGATTCTATGCAGTGCCAGGGGGGCACTCGGGAGTGCAAGGGTTAAAAACCCAACCACAGACACTTGCTTTTTAGTTGTTTGGAAAAATCCTTCTTAGCCCCATTCTCCATCTGACCGCTCAAGAGGCACAAGCACTTGGTCTCCCCCATTGCCCAGGGCGGAGAGAGGCAGCAGGTCTGGGGACAGGCCACCCAGCCAGGAGCCTTGTACTGTAATCCCAGCTCTGTCTCTGTCCTGCCGTGCCGGGGGACCCTGCGCAGCCATTGCCTCACCCTGAGCTCAGACTCTGTTCTTGCCTTTTGTCTTGTCACCTTACGCTGGAAGCTATTCAGGGCAGGGACTGTCTCTCACTAGGTGTCCTGTGGCGCCCGCAAGATGGCGGCCCTGATCTTGAATGGGGTCTGGGCAGTGCCTGGCACAATGGGGCCCTGATTTCGCTGCGGTTTGGGCAGCACCCAGCACAATGGGGCCCTGATCTCAGCCAGGGTCTGGGCATTGCCTGGCACAATGGGGCCCTGATCTCAGCCGGGCTCTGGGCAGTGCCTGGCACAATGGGGCCCTGATCTCAGCCGGGCTCTGGGCAGCGCCTCGCACAATGGGACCCTGATCTCGATTGAGGTCTTGGCAGCGCCTGGCACAATGGGGCCCTGATCTCGATTGAAGTCTTGGCAGCGCCTGGCACAATGGGTCCCTGATTTCACTGGGGTTTGGGCAGCGCCTGGCACAATGGGGCCCTGATCTCAGCCAGGGTCTGGGCAGCGCCTGGCACAATGGGGCCCTGATCTCAGCCAGGGTCTGGGCAGCGCCTGGCACAATGGGGCCCTGATCTCAGCCGGGGTCTGGGCAGCGCCTGGCACAATGGGGCCCTGATCTCAGCCGGGGTCTGTGCAGTGCCTGGCACAATGGGGCCCTGATTTCACTGGGGTCTGGGCAGCACCCAGCACAATGGGGCCCTGCTCTTTTCTGGGACTCCTGGGCGGTGCCCTGCTACAAGTAGCAACAACAACAGGAGCTGGGAGGCTAGTCCTTGTCTATGGTCCCTTCTGCCTTTGGTTTCCATGACTCCTCCGGCTGCAGGATGCTAGCATAGTGGAATGCAGCCCCAGAAGAGGGGAGGACAGGCTGCCGGGGTAGCAGCAGCCGTTCTGGATCCCCGCCACTTGCAGCCCCAGAGAGGTTTCCCCTGGGTCCTGCTCCTGCCACGATCCCCGGCCTGGAGTCCGTTTGACTTGAGGTATCTGCAGCAGGCGGGTTTGCCCGAAGTCTCACGGCTGCTTGGGGCCAGGCGCGTTCAGCTCAGGATTCTGGAGCTCGGAGCTGGCCAGGGATCTGCCCCCAGTTTCCACGCATGCCCATGGCAGCAGATCTGCCTGACATCATCTTCCCAGGTGCAGCCGGCGCTCCCGCCCCTCGAGCGAGGGCGTGCTGCTGGCTGGCGCTGGCCGAGGCTTCGCTCCCGTCTCCTCCTCACAGACCAGGGAGGCCAGTGGGTTCTCCTGGGGACAGTGGACACGGGACACCAGGCAGTGGCACTGACACTGAGCGAACGAGGCAGGTCCCCTTCTCAGTCAGGCCACTGCAGGGGAGTCCCGGAGCAGCAGGTCCCATGGCCAGAGGCCCCAGGGATGGGCACAGTCTGAAGGTGCAGAGTGAGCTGCCCCACCAGGAGGTGATTGGCCGGAGAGCGATTAGGGTCCGTGGGCCCAGGTCTGTTACACTCGATCCCCTTTAGGCCCCTCTGCAAGTGTAAAGGGGCCTGAAATGGAGCAGAAGACAGAGACCTGTCAGCCAGGGTGGAGCTGGCACATGGGCCCTGCTCCCAGGACCACAAGGGGCAGATGGGCATGTGGCCGGAGCGCACTGCGCTGTGGCTATTCCCTGCCCCAGGGCCCATGGGGGGTGGATCGGGGGCTGGCCGGAGTGCATTGCGCTGTGGCTATTCCCTGCCCCAGGGGGCGGATCGGGGGCTGGCCGGCGCGCACTGCACTGTATTCCCCGCCCCAGGGCCCACAGGGGCGGATCGGGGGCTGGCCGGAGCGCACTGCGCTGTGGCTATTCCCCGCCCCAGGGCCCATGGGGGGCGGATCGGGGGCTGGCCGGAGCGCACTGCGCTGTGGCTATTCCCCGCCCCAGGGCCCACGGGGGGCGGATCGGGGGCTGGCCGGAGCGCGCTGCACTGTGGCTATTCCCCGCCCCAGAGCCTGCGGGTGCAGAAGGCAGCGCCACTCCGGGGCTGCTCTAACTTGCAGCCGCTCCTGGCAGACCCCGGATCAGCGCCGGGAGGGCAAAGGGCTCTGGGCCGGGGACGTCGCTGGGGTCAGGCCCGGCCCCGGGGAAGCGGGACACGCGCTGCAGCCCCGGTGCCCCGCGCCCCTCTGCCGTGGGGGGGCCGCCCCGCCCCGCCCCAGATGGCCCAGGGAGGGGGTGGAGCCCGGTGCATTGTGGGTGCCGCCCATGGCCGCGGCAGGTGAGCGATGAGCCGGGGGAGGGCAGCGGCTCCGGGCGCGGCGCAGGCGGCGGATGCTCCGGCCCGGCTGGCAGGTGGGTCCCGGCGGGGCTGGGGGCTCGGCGGCGCTGGGCTCCGGGGACGCGCCTGGCGGCTGGTGCCCGGCCGGGGCGGGACGCGGTGCAGAGGCGGCCCCGGCAGGTCGGAGTCCCCGCGGCTGGCCGAGCGCAGGAGGGGGAGGGCGCCGTGTGCGCCACGCGTGTCCGTGCTTCTAGCGTGCAGCCGTGCGGGGCGGGCACGCAGGCAGCGTGTGTCTGTGCCCTGCTGTGACTGGTGCGTGAGTGTGCGCAGGGACCGTGTGCGTGCACGGACCCCGTGCATCTGTGCAAGCACCCTGAGTGTGCATGGACTCTGTGTGTGCGCGCGTGCCCCGTGGCTGGGGCACGTGGTGCATGTTGTACTTCTATACGTGTGTGTACAACACACGGCAGGGGGACGCAGTGCTTGTCAGCTTGGCACTCACCTGTGCTGGGGGTGAACCGGGCATGTGCCAGGCTTTGGCTGGGCATGTGTGTGCGGTGTTTGTGTGCACGGTGGCTGGCGTGTGGGGTGCATCTTGTGCTTGTGCACAGGTAGGGTGTGCTGCTCACACCTGTGCCCTGCCCGTGCATGTTGTTTGGTGACTGCGCCACGCCTGCCGCGCTGCAGGCCGGGCCGGTTAGTGCAGGCTGGCGGGACTGGTTCTTGGGGTGGGGAGGAACGCGGCACCTAACGTGCACCCCTCCCTCCCCAAGCTGTGAGCAAGCTGGGGCTCTTCCACCCTTTTGCAGCTCTGGGCCCAGCCCTGCTTGGGCTCGCCCCAAGCCTTTGGGCATTGGCGGTGGCGAGTCGTGGTCCCTACGGCCACAAGCCAAGGCTGAGAGTCGGGAACGTGTCTGCTCCTCTGCAGCGTGGATTCCTCCCTCGTGGTCCCCTGTCCGGCCTTCCGTGCTGCCCCCAGTGCCACTGTGTCAGCCCCCCCCGGGTAGCCTCCCTGGAGACATGGGTCACCTTGGAAGTGCTTGTCCCTGCATAGCCAGGTCAGCCCCAGGTCCACACTTGGAAGGACAAGGGCTCACTCCCTGTCCCAGCCATGGATGCCGCCCTTTGGGCAGGTTGCCCACCCGCAGCAGCACCAGCAGGGCTGCCAGCTCCAGGGCTGAGAGGTGCGTGGTGCCGCCCTGCCCAGCTGCAGGGCGATGGGCTCACGAGCTACCTGGGCTGGGGGCCGAGGATGCCAGCGCTCATGGTGCCCTCTCCCTGCAGGCTCAGCTGTGCCATGTCCCTGATGGTGGAGGTCGGCGAGAGCCAGCTGGGGAGGATGACGGCAGATGACATCATCGCTGGCACGCGGCAGGTGGTGAAGGGGCTGGAGGCGCTGCGGAACGAAAACAGGGGCATCTCACAGCGGCTGCAGGAGGCCCTGATCCAGGGCCATGGGCAGGAGGAGCCGCCGGGGGGCCAGGCCCTGCAGCTCCTGGAGGAGAAATACGACCTCGTCCGCAAGTCCCTGGAGGGGATTGAGCTGGGGCTTGGCGAGGCAAAGGTACCGGCTGTGCTGTGCCAGCGCCCCAGTGCGGCAGAGGAGCTGTGAACAAGGGAAGGGTATCTGGCAACAGGAACGCTGGCTCTGAGGGGGGCTGCTCCAGCCCCACCTTTCCCAGCAGGAGATGTTGGGGGGGGGCAGGGTAGTGGTACTAGCTGTGGTGGGAGCTCCCAGCTACTCCTGTCCCAGGTTCTCCCAGCAGGGGGCGCTGTGGGGGGTGGAGCAGGGCGGTGGCTATATGGGGAGCTCCCAGCAATGCCAGCCCTGGCCTCTCCCAGCAGGGGGCGCTGTGGGGAGCGAGGCAGAGGTGCTGGCTGTGGGGGGAGCTCCCAGCCATCCCATTCTCTCCCAGCAGGGGGCGCTCTGGGCTGTGGGGCAGGAGCTGGGCTGTGGGGAGCTCCCAGCCTCTCCTGGGGGGTGGGGCTGTGCTGTGCGGTGGCCAGCGCGGCAGGCAGGGGGTTTCCCTGCTGAGCCGTGCCCTGCCCTGCCCAGATGATGATCGCGCTGTCGTCCCACATCGGGGCACTGGAGGCCGAGAAGCAGAAGCTGCGGGCGCAGGTAAAGAGGCTCTGCCAGGAGAACCTGTGGCTGCGCGAGGAGCTGGCGGGGACCCAGCTGCGGCTGCAGCAGAGCGAGGAGATGGTGGCGCAGCTGGAGGAGGAGAAGAAACACCTGGAGTTCCTGAACCAGCTGAAGCAGTACGACACCAAGGAGGAGCAGGTGCGGTCCAGACCCCCCTGGCTGGTGAGAGGGGAGGGGGAGGAGCAGGTGGGGCCCGGACCCCCCTGGTTGGGGGGCGGGAGGGAGGAGCGGATGCGGCCCGGACCCGCTGGCCTGCAGGCAAGGGGAAGAGAGGGAGAGGAGCAGGTGGGGCCCGGACCCCCCTGGCTGGTGAGAGGGGAGGGAGAGGAGCAGGTGAGGCCCGGACCCCCCTGGTTGGTGAGAGGGGAGGGAGAGGAGCAGGTGTGGCCCGGACCCCCCTGACTGGTGAGAGGGGAGGAAGAGGAGCAGGTGGGGCTCGGACCCCCCCTGGCTGGTGAGAGGGGAGGGAGAGGAGCAGGTGGGGCCCAGACCCCGTCCCTAACTGCACAGCATCCAAGTCCTCACTTTGCTGGCTGAAGCCTCAGGCAGGGAGGAGCCTGGGCCTGGCCGAGCGGCAGTGTAGGACTGAGATCTCTGGGGCACGTGGGTGTAAATGGGGGGTGGTCGGGGGAGCCCAGGCGTGGGGGGTGCTGGGCTGTGGGGTGAGAATGCTCGGCCCCAGCTGCCTTCCCCCTGTACCTTCAGCCGGAAAAGGACGACGCCCAGAAGCGGAAGGATAGCCTGGCCTCCCTGTTTGCCAGCGACGAGGATGAGCAGCGGCAGGGTACGTGCCGGGGGGAGCCCCAGGCAGGGGGGCTGTGGGGTGTGGGCTGTAGGCTGTTGGTTCGGGGCTGGCTCATTGCCCCTCAGCTCGGTGAGTGCACCCCAGGCTTCCTGCTGTCCGCCCAGGCGCTGGCCCAGTGGGTCCAACGGGCTCAGCCCCCCAGTTCTGCCATGGGGGGGGGAGCGGGCCCCGTACTGCCTGCCCTCCTGTGCACCTGCCCCACCTGTCCTCCTGCCCCGCACTGCCCACCTGCCTGGCTTAGCCACCCACCTGCCTGCCCTCCTGTGTGCCTGCCCCGGCCCACCCTGCACTCCTGTGCCCTGGCCCACTCTGTCCTCCTGCTCTGCCTTGCCCAGCCTCCTGTGTGCCCTCCCGCCCCATCCCAGCCTGGACAGGCCCAGCTTCTCTACACACCCGATGGACGCCTGCGCCAGCAGCCCCGGAGAGTCCCCTCTACCCAGCCATTCCCAGGCCGTCCCCAGCCACCTTAGCAGCCCCCCAGGGTTTGAGGTGGGGTGACTCCCACCCCCGGGCCACCTTCCGGCTGGTTTTCTTACAGCCCCCCACGACCTGAGCCGGCCCATCTGTGCGGTGATGCCCCGCAGCTGTCCCCGCCACCCGTCACAGAGCAGCCCCACGTCTGCCTCAAACCCTGGGGGCTCCCAGCCAGCCGGACCCCTGGGCAGGGGCGGATGGGCTCCAGATGGGCTCCTCTGCATGTTCCCCGTGGCGCCGCTCGCCTGCCCACACCCCTAGAGACAGCTGCTTCCTGGCACCAAGGGAGTGAACATTTTACTGCCTCCCCCCCGTGGGCTTTTACAGAGCCTGGAGCCCAGCCCAGCCCGAGACTGGAGCATCCGCCCAGCTCCTGGTTTCAGCGGGGTCGCCGTGTTAGTCTGTATCAGCAAAAACAACAAGGAGTCCTTGTGGCACCTTAGAGACTAACACATGTATTTGGGCAGAAACTTTCGTGGGCTAAAACCCACTTCATCGGCTGCATGGAGTGGAACGTACAGAAAAGCTTCTGTCCAAATACATCTGTTGTCTCTAAGGTGTCACAAGGACTCCTCGTTGTGTCAGCCAGCTTCAGTTGCTGAGTCCAGGACCCTGGGGCGGCGAGCCAGGGATGAGAGGGCCAGTGTGGGGGTGGGGTAGGTGAAGGGGACCCACGGGTGAGAGGAAGGAAGAGGAGTGTGGGGATAGGTGTGCGGGAGGGGAAGGGGAGAGAGGAGAAGGAAAGGAGGGTCGGTGAGGGTGGGAGAAGTGAGGTCGTCAGGGGGTTTGTGAGGGCAGGGGAGAGGAGGGTCGATGGGGGGAGTGTAGGAGGGGAAGGGGGCCTGGGGTGAGAGGAGGGCTGGAGGGAGGAAGAGGAGTGTGGGGATAGATGTGCAGGAGGGGAAGGGGGCCTGGGGTGAGAGGAGGGTCGGGGTGGTGGGGAGGTGTGGGTCAGTGGGGGGGAGGTGGCCCCGGGGGGAGAGGAGAAGGAAGGAGAGGAGGGTCAGTGAGGGTGGGAGAAGTGGGGTCGGTGGGGGGTGGTGAGGGCTAGGGAGAGGAGGGTCGGTGGGGGGTTGGCGAGGGCCAGGGAGAGGAGGATCGGTGGAGGACTGAAGGAGGGGAAGGGGTCCTGGGGTGAGAGGAGGGTTGGGGTGGTGGGGAGAGGTGGGTCAGTGGGGGTGAGGGAGAAGGTGGCCCCAGAGGGAGAGGAGGGAGCCCTGAGGTGTGGAGGCCTCTGATGACTCACCCAGCAGTTGGGGAGCTGGGTGAGGGTGACCCCCGCAGCAGCCCCCTTCATGTGCCCATGCCTGGTTCTTGCCTCTGCTTGGGGCCGGGCTCATTGCAGAGCTGAGGGGATGGAGTTGGGATGGGAGGCACCCTGCCAATGGGGGTCTTTGCCCCGGCTCCCCCAGCTGTGCTAGGCCCCGGGGATGGACCCCGCAGGGCAGCACTGGGGGTTGGGGAGCGCTGACCCTGTCTCTGTCCTGGTGGGTCGGCCCTGAACTGGGCGCAGGGCGGCTGCTGGGTCCTAGGGCTCGCGGGCACCTCCCTTCACCGGGGCTCTCCGCAGGGAGCCAGCCGACCAGCACGGCCATGGCAGCGGCACAGCAGGGCGGCTACGAGATCCCGGCGCGGCTGCGCACGCTGCACAACCTGGTGATCCAATACGCCTCGCAGGGGCGCTACGAGGTGGCCGTGCCGCTCTGCAAGCAGGCGCTGGAGGACCTGGAGAAGAACTCTGGACACAGCCACCCTGACGTGGCCACCATGCTCAACATCCTGGCGCTGGTGTACAGGTGAGGGCCGCGGCCGGCGGGGCGGTGCCAGCCCTCGTCTCCTCCCCCATGGGCTCCTGGCTGATACATGGTGCAGCCCCCCGGGGCTCAGAGACCTCCCCCACCCAGGCATGTGGCAGAACGCCTCCAGCACTGAAGGACACCGGCAGCGCCAGGTGCGGAGAGAGGCTGGCAGAGGCCATGGGGCTTGCCCCGTGTGGCTAGCGGCATGTGGCCCGGGCAGGAAGGGGTCCCAGGCCTGGCTGGTATCTGGGCAGGGACCGGGGGTCCAGGTGAAATGAGGGTGGGCCAAGCTCCCGGGTGACACCGCTGCTGTCTGCCCTGCTGCAGGGACCAGAACAAGTACAAGGAGGCCACGGACCTGCTGAACGACGCTCTGGACATCCGGGAGCAGGCCCTGGGTGTGGAGCACCCGGCGGTGAGTGCCGGGGCGTGGGGCTCCCTGGATCAGATATCCTGGGACAGTGGGTCCCCCAAAGGCTGTTGGAAAAAGGGAGAGGCCTCCCCCATCCCAGCGGCTCTTGGTCCCTTGGGTCCAGCAGGGTTTCCAGACACAGGCCCTGAATCCTTCTCTGGAGAGACGGGTCCGTCGCCAGCCACTGCCCACAGAGTGCAGCGGGCGAGCCCCCCATCAGCCTGCCCTGCTCCCCACAGCGCCACTGCTGGGAGGGGCTAAAGTAGCCAGGAGCTCCCCCCACAGCGCCCCCTGCTGCGAGAGGTGGAGCTGGGGTCGCCTGGAGCTTCCCCCATCAGCCAGCACCCCTGCCCCCGTCCCCACATTGCCCCCTGCTGGAAGAGGCCGGGCTGGAGTAGTCAGGAGCTCCCCCCATCAGGCAGTGCCCTGCCCCCCCTCCCCGCGCCCCCTGCTGGGAGCTCCTCATACAGCCGGTGCCCTGTCCCTCCCCCCAGTACCCCCTGCTGGGAGTGGAAGGGTGTCTGTGGTGGGGGTGTTCCCTGCGGGAAGGAGACGCATCTCCATGCCAGTGCATCTGGGCCCTAATGCCGCCCCCTCCCCCGGCAGGTGGCCGCCACCCTGAACAACCTGGCCGTGCTGTATGGCAAGCGGGGCAAGTACAAGGAAGCGGAGCCGCTGTGCAAGCGGGCGCTGGAGATCCGCGAGAAGGTAAGGCCGCCCTGGCGGGCGCTGCCAGGCCCAGCCCCTTGGCCTGGCCCCGTCCCTGACGCTCTCCCTCCCCTCCCCCCCAGGTCCTGGGCCCCACGCACCCCGACGTGGCCAAGCAGCTCAACAATCTGGCGCTGCTGTGCCAGAACCAGGGCAAGTTCGAGGAGATGGAGCGGTACTACGAGCGGGCGCTGCGCATCTACCAGAGCCAGCTGGGCCCCCACGACCCCAACGTGGCCAAGACCAAGAACAACCTGGTGAGCGGGGAGCTCTAGGGGAGGGAGGGGGTTGGGGAAGGGCCCATGACTGCCCCTGGGGGAGGGTCTGGGGTGGGGTTGGGGTACTAGGGGTGGGGGAAGGGCCCATGACTGCCCCTGGGGGGAGGGTCTGGGGGGCTCCCTGGTGGCTGGCTGCAGGGCTGGGGGATTTGTCTTTCTGCAATTGCAGCATGAGTGGGTGGTGCTGCACAGGAAGGGATAAACTTCCCCTGGTCTGGCCTTTGAGGGGGGGGGGGGAATCCGGCCCAGGAAGCGGGGGGGCGCTGGGTGAATGAGGGCTGCCCCTGGTAACACTCCCCTTCCCGCCAGGCCTCCTCCTACCTGAAGCAGGGCAAGTACCAGCAGGCCGAGGAGCTGTACAAGGAGATCCTCACCTCCCATGACAAGGAGCGGGCAGCTGCCCACCACGGTGAGGCCGCCCAGCAACAGGGCTGAGCTGTGTGCCGGCTCGGGGCGGGGGGGGGGGGGGGGGGGGGGGGGGGGTCGTGATAGGCACTGGGGCAGGTTTATTGCCAGGGGACGGGGGCTGTGGGAGCAGGGTCTCAGTGCGGTTTCTCTTAATCTCCTCTCTCGTCCAGGTGATCTCGCAGCAGGCCAGAGCAGTGCAGACCCCCTGAGCCAGGTAAGCGCCAGGGCCTGTGCAGGGTGGGGAGGGGGAAAGCAGTGTGTGCAGGGGCCAGGCCCAGAGAGTTAGCAAAGCAGGGCTTGCAGGGGGACTAGCCGGCCTGGGATCCAGGGGGGCTGCAGCCCCTCCCTGCTGGGAGCTTTGCACCCCCCAGCTCCCCACTGTCTCCCCCAGGATGCCATGGGCAGCGTGCGCCGGAGCAGCTCCTTCTCCAAGCTGCGGGAATCCATCCGGCGTGGCAGCGAGAAGCTCGTCTCCCGGCTGAAAGGCGAGAGCGTCCGGACCATGGACCCCAACCCTGGGTAAGGGGCTTTTCCACCCAGCTCCAGCAAGGGGCCCAGCGCTGGCCCCCACGTCCTTGCCAGAGTTACCTTGGGCTGTTGAAGTGCTCCTTGGCCTGAGGCAACTGCCCCTGCCAGCCCAGGGCGCTGTAGAGCTGCCCCGGCCCGGCACTAGTTACACTTGTTTGTGTGCCACCTGGAGGGGGAGGAGGCGGCAAGAGCAGAGCCCCACAGGACACACACCCTCATTCCCAGTTATGTTAATCTAGTGTCTAATCCAGTCCCTGGGTGGGACCCATCAAACCCCGGGTCTGTTCTGCCTGGGATTACCCTCAGCAGCCAGCGAGCAGGGCTCCTTTCCCAGCAGTTTGCTCGGCTGTTTTGCTGCCAGGTGTTAATTCTGCGGCTCTAGCCCTTGTGCTGCGTTGGCCTGTCCCAGGGTGGAGCGGCGGCAGGCTCACCAGCCCCTGGGCAAGAGCCGTGGCACTAGGTGCGATCGCCGCATGCAGCGACGCCGGCTGCTCACCTCACGCTCTCTCCCGCAGGATGAAACGCGCCAGCTCCCTGAACGTCCTGCATGTGGGTGAGAGGCCACCAGTGCCAGCGGCTTCCCCAGCGGTGAGAACTGGTCCCGGGGCCCCAGCAGCTGCGAGCCCAGCAGCGGGGATCCTGGCCCAGAACCCCTTAACTCCCTGCTCCCCTTTATTCCCTCTCCGCAGGTGCCCAGCAGGAACCTGAGTGCCAGCAGCCAGAACCTCTCCCCCAGCAGCTCCCTCTCCAGTGCGGGCTGAGGCACTGGCACGACTAGGCCAGCTGGAGTCTCAGCTCTGCTTGCTACCAGCCCCCCCCCCGCAGCCTGCCCGTTAACCCTCCAGGGCGCAGAGTGCACAGAGCAAGGGGCACGGCTGGCTGCAGCCCAGCCAGCCCCCGGGTTGGACCTCACTGGATGTGATGAATGTGCCCCCCCTCAACTAGGAGAGACTAAGCCGGTGCCTGCCCCCTACTGGGCTGCTCTGGCCCCATAGCACAAGCTGCTCTTTCTCAGGAAGCCCCTGGGCTCGGCCTGGCCCTGCTCCAGCTGCCTTAACGCCCCCCCCGATTGCAGGGGCCAGGGCTCGCTATTTATTCTATTTATAGGTGAGAGCAGAACAAGCACAACGTGAATAAAGGTGTTTGGCAACTGCTGGCTCTGGGTGTGTGTCAGGGCTCAAGCCCGGGAGGAGGAAAAGCTCCCCTGGCCCCTCTGGGAGGCAGCGGGCCGGCACTGTTACCACCCAGGCAGGGCTCCAGCCCCCCAGTTAAAATCCTGCTGGGTGGGGGGGAATACCACCCCCACCCCAGGCAGCAGATGCCCAGACTGAGTGATGCAGTGGGGGCGCCCAGCCCCGTGCTGCTGACCCAGCTGGGTAGGGGGACAGCACCCTTCTGTAGTGGTCTCCTGGTTCGCTGGGGCAGGGTGATCACACAGCACACGGGCTCTGTCCTGGTCTTTATTGCTGAGTCCCAGACAGTCATTTTCAGTATAAAAGTCAGTATCAAACAAGGCCCTGGTGGCAGGGCCAGCCCGTCTGCCGCTGGAGCCAGCCTCCAGCCCTTTGCCCGTGTGTCTGCTGCTGCTCCGGCTCACACCTGGTGCGCGATCTGCTCGACCTTGCGGAGCATCTCCTCCGACTGCAGCTGCTCCAGCGTGAGCAGGGACAGGCCCAGCTGGTCCTCCTGCCAAAACCACACAGCCTGTGAGAGCAGGGCTCAGGCCAGCACCCCGGGCTGAGCTTACAGCCAGTTCCCCCTGCTGCAGGACAGCGCTCACCTTGTGGAAGGGCTGGGCCATCTGGCGCAGGAAGTACTTGGCCACCTGCACGGCCTCGTCCACCGTGAGGTTGAGGTTGGCGTCCGTGATGTGCTCCTGGATCCAGCGTGGCAGCTTCCCCCGCTTGTCTGCCCGGGCAAAACGCTACCAACCAAAGAGACCCAGATGGCCAGACAACCCAGAGCTGTGGGGCCACTGTCCACCAGAGCGTGCCACCTCCCCCTCATGCCATCTCCGGTGTGAAGCCTGTTCAGCAGCCACTTCCTGCAGTGCCCATGGTCCTGCCCACTGCCCTGCCCCATCTGCCCACACACCTTGTCTGCAAAGACCATGAGCCCGTAGTCTGTCTTGCCACGGATGACCCGGCCCACGCACTGCGCCGCGTGCCGCATGGCGTCGAACGTCAGGAAGTCGTTCTCCCGAATGTGGAACTGATCACGCAGGTACTCCAGCCGTGCCTGAGGGGGCAAGAAGGGGGTTGTGGCACACACCCTGCCCTGAGCAGCTGCCGTGGACGGAATGCAGCCTTGGGACACGAGTCTCCTGCTATAGACCTCAAATTCAGGGGGCAGCAGGGCTGGGACCCCCGGGCCGAGCCTGCATTCGCACCCACTCTCCCCCACAGCAGGGCCCTTAGGCTGATGTGCACTGGGCCCCAGCCCCGCAGGGCACAGTGAGCCAGCTCACCTTGAGGATGCGGCTCTGGGTGTAGACATAGGGTACGCCGAACATGATCACAGCTCGCCCGTAGTGGTGCACTGCAGGGGCAGATCACAGGTCAGGCTGCCACCCTGCCTCACACCACCCCCGGCAGGGCCCCAGGCCGGTGCCACAAACCGAGCCCAAGCTATTGCCAGCCAGAGAAAGGACAGGCCCAAGGGCACCATGCTCTGCCCCGGCACCCCGCTGGGACATGGCTGGGAGCAGGTCAGCGGTACCCACCGGGTAGAGGGAGCTGAGACAGTCCTGCACCCCCAAACAGCAGCAGGCCAAGCAGGGGGGCTGGGGCAGACCCACACTGACTCCCTGGCACTCCCCAGCAAGCAAACTCACCAAAGTCGATGCCTTCGGACACCTTTCCCCTGGCCACAGACAGCAGGATGGCTCCCCGCCCGTTCTCGCAGGCCTGTGTGCAAAGAGGGGTCACGCCAAGCTAGGACCGTCCCCCCACCTGGGCCCAGCCAATGCTGCGCAGGAGAGGCCGGCGCTAGGTGTGCGTTGGGGAGAGCTAGGGCTGAGTCAGGAGCGGGCACGGCCAGTTTCAACCCAGGAGTCTCCATCCGCCCCCGCTGGGACACGGCGCAGTCCAGCTGCTGCGTTCCAGCCCCACGGGAGCCCGAGGGGTTCAGGGGCTCGGGAGATGATGGAGAACTGTCACCGGGGGAGCACCCTGGCCCTCCCTAGGCAGCAGGGCAGGGCTCAGCCAGCACGGGTGCTGCAGCAGAGCCGCACTGCCGTAACCAGCCGGCCCGAGGAGTCGGCTCCCTATTGCCAGGCAGCTCCGCTCCATCCCGACCTGCAGCCTCATGCCCCTCGCCTGGCCTGCAGGGGCCAGCCCCTCCCTTCCCCAGCACCGGGACTGGGCGGGTGCTGGCACAGTGCCCACCTCCTGGTACTTTTCCAGCGCCATGCTGGTCTCGGCCCCGTCCTGCGTCTCGATGAAGATGAGCTTGTTGCGCTGGATGTTCTCCAGGATGCCCTGTGGGGAAAGCAGCCTGGGTCAGACACTGGGGCTCAGCAGGCCAGCTGCCCAGGGAGCCCCACACTCAGCTGGGACCCAGGGCAGGGCCAGGTGCAGGTTCTAGTCCCGCTACCGGCTTTGTGGGGGAGAGCAGCACATTCCCCTTCATCGTTGGCGGGGGCTGCAGCATCTGGCCACGGGCAGCTCTGCTGTGTCACACCCGACAGGAGCTGGAAGGCAGGCGCTGCCGTGGGGCTGTGGGACCCCTGGGTAGGGAGGAGTGCGGGGTCCCACACTGCCAGAAGGGTCAGTGGGGAGCAGGAGGGGACACCCCTTCCCTTCCCTCTCAGAGGGGTGGAGTCGAGTCCCATGGGGAACCTGATTGAGGGAGGGGGATGGAGCTGGGCATGCTGATGCCAGCACACCATGCCAGGAAGGGTGTGGCATGGAGCTGCCTCACCCAGGAGACAGGCAGGAAGCCCCAGGAGAACCGCAGCTGGAGATGAGCCAGGAGAGAAACTGCTTCCCCAGAGACTCGCCGTGGCTCAGTGCCCAGCCAGGCAGCTACGGCTGTTGAGCAGACAGGGCCAGAGCTCAGGACGAACCAGCGGCTCCTGCCCCGCCAGCAGTGGGTACTGCCGAGGGGAGCCAGCTAACGCAGCCAGGGCCCTTCCCAGCCACTCCCTGCTGGATCCCTGAAAGGGCCTTTTCCTGCCTGCGTTCCGTGAGCAACGCCCAGCTGTGACGTCCATCCGCCCGCTCAGGCTGGATCTCTCCTCTCCCGGGATGGCAAGGGGCCAGTCTGGATCCCAGATGCCCGAGTGCCCATTAGGCACCAGAGGTCATGGCGTTAACAACTCAGCCTAGGAATCCCCCAACGCGGTGCTTGCTCAGCCGGCGTGCCCACAGCTCACACCCTAACCGCGGGCTCTGTGCCGCTGGCTACCCTGCCACACTGTCCCCACACCAGCTGGGCTTCTTTGGCAGCAGCTGTGCGGGCAGGGCAGGGGCAGGGCACCCTCTCCGCAGACAAGTCTGGGATTTCTGGCAGTGAAGTGGAGCAGGGGAACCCCTTGCGACTGCCTCCCAGGCCACCCTTCCCCCCAGCCACTCCAGCAGCACTGGCCAGCCCCCCACTGGCCCCCCTGTACACACCTGCTCGTACCACGAGGCCACAATGTTTTCCATGTACTGGTAGCTGGTGAAGAAGGCCACGATGCCATCAGGCACGATCGCAGACATCTCCAGCAGCAGGTTGCCGTAGTTCCGGATCACAGCTGCGAACGGGCAGGGAGGGTCTCATGGGTTCAGAGCCAGGTGGGCCGTGGTGGGGGGTGAACACCCACACGGTGGTGGGGCCGGGACTGAAGCTGAGATCTGGCCCCCCATTGGCTCATGCTAGGGGCAGCCCCAGCCAGCGCTCCGGGGGGGGGGGGGGGGAGGAGGAGGGGACGGACGGACATGTTCAACTCCCCAGTGGTACAAGAAGGCCATGGGGGAAGGGTCACGGGGCTGGAACTGCATTGAGTCATATGGCCAGGAAGGCCGCCAGCTCAGTCACGCCACACAGCGGGAGGGAGGGAGGGAGGGTGGGTTGGGCCATTGGTGCCCACTGCCCAGCTCACTCCTGGGGGGGGCGTATGGCACAGATCACCCCTGCACCCTGTAGAGCAGGGTCCCCCCCAGTTCTGGCACAGCAGCCCCTGGCAGAACAAGGGGAGCCGGCTGCTGCAACAACCCCCACAGCCCAAGCAGTCACTGGGGGACCCCCACTCTGCCCACAGGGCCAAGGCAGAGGGGAGCAGGGGCGAGCCCCTGGCAGGGCAGCCTATCACCACAGCTGGGAAGAGGAGAGGTGACTCCAGGGTGACGCCCACATCCTCCCCCCAGGCTAACGCCCTGTAGCAGCCCTACCAATGTCCTCGCGGGTCTCGAACTTGGAGCTAATGGCCACCTGGTCGTTTCCTCGCCCCACAATCTGAAAGGAAAACAGGACGCTGGCAAGTGGGCCCCGGCCCAGAGAAAAGGGGGGCCCAGCTGCCGAGGAGCTGCCCCCAGGAGAGCAGGGGCTCAGAGGTGCCCAGCAACTACCCAGATGGGGGGAGCATGGGGCTTTCGGCAGGTCCCCCCACCCCCCGAGGCCCAGCCCCCTGCAGCTACCCCCCACCCTGCCCAGCCGCCCACTCACCATGGGGCAGAGACAGGTCCTGGCCAGCGTCATGGTGAAGGTGGCCATGGTAACAGGATGGAAATCCAGGATCTTGGGGTATATATCCAGCGGGGACAGCGTCTACATGGGGAGATGGGATGAAACATGAGCTGGGGGGCTGCTGTTCACCACTCAGCCCATGGGACCTTCGCTCCAAAGGCCTCGATATGAGGAGGTGGCTGAGCACAGATGCCAGCTACAGATGGCTTGAGTGTCTCTGCTGTGCCAGAGCAGGGCTCTGCTCTCAGGGTGACCCACAAGCAGTGCCAGGGTTCGGGGAGTCCCCACACACACATGGGAGCCAAGCTGGACTCGCAGCACTGGGTCGCCAGCCCAGCCCATGGGCCCTTGGCAAGCCAGGGCAGCAGAGGGCTCCAGCCATGCACCCCCAGAATTCC
Organism: Trachemys scripta elegans; assembly: GCF_013100865.1. Classification (NCBI taxonomy): domain Eukaryota; kingdom Metazoa; phylum Chordata; order Testudines; family Emydidae; genus Trachemys; species Trachemys scripta. The sequence continues at coordinate 1,356,311 of NC_048313.1, read as the reverse complement.
ACCTATGCCCAGGCCAGGCCGGCTCTGCAGGGGATGGAGAAGCTGGGCTGGCCCAAGTCACGGCACACACCAGAGATGCAGCCCTGAATGCACCAGGCAGGGGGAGGCAGAAGCACCCGCTGAGCAGGAAGGGCTGTTTCTAGCAGAGCCACCGTGCAGAGCAATGGCTAATCACCGGCACCCCCAGCGGCCACAGCTGCAAGACTTCCCGGGCCCAGCTCCAGACCAGCTCCCCCCAGGCCCAGGAGCCACTTACCCCCGAGGTGATGATGACCGACTGGAACCTCTCAAAGACTGGCTTGATGGCGATGGAGGCATCCATGCAGCTGGAAGGACAGGACGAGTGACTTGGGGGGTGGGCAGCAAACAGCAGCCCCCGTGCAAGCCTCCCCACCCCCCCCCCCCGCTCACCAGAGTCTATGGCCTTTCCACACCGGTTGCCCCGCTCGCTCACCTGAAATGCAGGATGGGGTTGGCGATGGTGGGGGTCCTGTCATCGAAGGGTTCGATGATGATGGTGAAGCCTGCAGGAATCAGAGCTCGAGTCAGCGAGCCGTCGGGATCTCCCTTCGTGCCTCATCCCACAGGGCTCCCCCACCCGGGTGGCAGGGAGCTGCTGATTAACACACCATCCCAGTGGCTTCAGCTGGACAGCTCAACATCTCACCCCCCCTCGTGCCAGGCTGGGGCACACCCCTGTACTCAATCCCCCATCCCTTGCTGCTCTGCTGGGGTCTCCACACACACACTGACCAGTTGCACCCCTGTGATTGCATGCACCCCTGTATTAACTCCCTGCACCCCACCGTAAGGAGCTTTGTACCAAACATGCCTTGTGAGGTATCTGGAAACCAGTAACTTGCTGGTCACGAACACGGGGAAACGTGTAGCAACCTTGTGTGTAAAGCTATGAACAGAGGCTGAAATCAGGACCGAAACGTTTCCCAGACACGCCTGGGCAATGGGTAAACCTGTTTCTCAAGGACAAAGGACAAGCTAACGCCTGTAGCCAGGTGTCATCCAAGTTGATGGGTCATCCCCTGCCCAATGGCCATCTTTGGCAAGGCAGTGGACAGTAGCAAACAGCAGCAAGGAACCTCTGTCACCACCATGCTCCTGATCTCCGTCATCGCACTGGGCATGACCTTTGCCTGGGGTAACCCTCAGGAAAATGCTTTTCAAAAGGGGCCTGAGCTATGAAAGGGAGGGGCAAAAGCACCCTCCGTCCACCGCTCTCACTTCCCCCGAAGACAACAGAAGGAAGAGCCGTTGAACTTGGGCAGCGGATCCTGGCCTGGGAATTTGTCCATCACTTACACTGGGAGCATGTGGTAAGGGAGCCCACCTCAACCCCAGGCTAGGCTGTTACGCTGTAGTGCTAGGAAGCGGTTTATCTGTAGTTCTCTTAGAACCATTTCTGACTTCAATGCCCCGGACGTTTGCTCCCTTAAAACCTGCCTCCATGTAGCTAAATAAACGTGTTTTGCTCTTTAATCAGAACGAATCCAGGGCTGGGAACTGGGTAGGGACCACCATGTGAGGCAGCAGACTGCTGTATATTGATCCCCTTAGAGCAGGGGTGGGCAAACTTTTTGGCCCAAGAGCCACATCTGGGTATGGAAATTGTATGGCGGGCCAGGAATGCTCACAAAATTGGGGTTAGGGTGCAGGAGGGGGTGAGGGGTCTGGCTGGGGCTGAGGGGTTTGGGGTGTAAGAGGGTGCTCCAGACTGGGACCAAGGGGTTCGGAGTGTGGGAGGGGGCTCCAGGCTGGGGCAGGAGATTGGGGAGCAGGAGGGGTTCAGATTCAAGCAGCTCCCGGAAGCAGCGGCATGTTCCTTCTCTGGCTAACAACGCAGAGGCAGGGCCAGGCGTCTCTGCGCGCTGCCCTGCCTGCAGGCGCCGCTCATGCAGCTCCCATTGGCTGCAGTTCCTGGCCAATGGGAGCTGCGGGGGTGGCGCTTGGGGTGGGGACATCGTGCAGAGCCCCCACATTGATCCTACACGTAGGAGCAGTAGGGGGGACATGACGCTGCTTCCGGGAGCTGTGGCACGCTTGCACAGAGCGGCCCCCAACCCCACTCCCCAGCTGGAGCACAGGACTAGGGCAAGCCCCAGACCCTATTCCCCAGCGGGAGCTCGAGGGCCAGATTAAAATCGGCTGGCGGGCCAGATATGGCCCGTGGGCCATAGTTTGCCCACCCCTGCCTTAGAGTGGCAACAGACCTAACACATCTGAACTGGCCAGGAGAGGGCTGGACTGTGCAGAATACGTTTGGGGGGAACATCCGGGGCTGGGAGTGAGCTAGGGTCACCCTGCAATGGTAACCCAGGCGAGTGAGCTAAGGTCACCCTGCAATGGTAACCCAGGCCGGTGGAAGTCGGTGTGGGAGTGAGCTAGGGTCACCCTGCAACGGTAACCCAGGCCGGTGGAAGTCGGTGTGGCTGGCGTTTGCCGACAGCCTGCTGGGGCGAGAGCTGCTGGAACAGACACTTGAGGTGCGACCGGCAGACAGGCTGGCTGTGAGCGGCCCAGGTGGAAGCCACAGCAGCATAGCATCAGGGGGCAACTGAATTTGCAGGGCAGGGGTGATCCAGCCCCTCTCTGGTCTGCATTGCCCCAGGAATGCCCTAGCCCGTGTAGCTGGAGACCCGCTCAGGGACCAGTGGGGGCAGCCTGGCTGCAGGCCAGCCCTCTGACGGCTCAGGGCAGGGAGCGCCCAGCTCGGCTGCTCTGCCGTCTGCCCCAGCTCTCCCTGAAACAGCGGGGCAGGCGTTTCCTTGTGGGCAGCTGAGAAGTATTTGGGCTTGAGCCCTGCACTGCCTGTGAGTGCTGCACACAGGAGCTGGGGCCTCTCTGCTCAGCTTCTCCCGTTAGCCATCCAATCTCATCCAGCTTGCCCGCCGGGGGCACCACGGAGCCCCCTCCCACCCACGGCTCCACTCGCTCCCTGCACCCGGGTCCTGCTTACCCCCTCCCAGCCCCGCTTGCCCCCTCCTACCCTGCCACCTGCTCACCCCTGGCCCCTGCTCACCCCCTCCCACCCCGCCCCCCAGATCCTGCTCACCTCCTCCCACCCTGCACACCCACTGCCAGCACTAGGAGAGGAGCAGGTGCCCGCCAGGCCTGGCTGCTTTGTGCTGCTCTGGGAGGAGCGCTGGAGAAGGACTGCAAGCGTCTGTGCCTGCCAGGCCCGCAGGGCAGCCACACGGAAGGGAAGGCCCCAGTCCACGTGCTGGGAGGGGAGCAAGCTGCTTAGCACTAAGAGGATTGAAACGGCTGCATCCCCGCGGCTGAAAGCTTAAGAAATGTACGTGGTATTTATATTCCACTGCCACGTCAGCACGCCGGCCTGGAGAGACCTCTCGCCCCCCGCCGGCACACCGCCCACGGGCCAGGGCTCACGCCAGCCCCCCAGCCATGGGCCCAGACACACGGCTGGCCCCACTTCCCTCCCCAGCATGCCCTGGCCCAGACAGACCTGCAGCCCCCTCGTGTTCCCCTTTCCCCAGAGGGCCCTGAGAACCACAGCTGCTCCCTCCAAGGCAGGAGGGGCCAAGGTGAGCCTGGGGAGAGGGCCTGGCTCCTTGGCTGGGGGACACGCTGTTGTGGGGTGCAAGCCAGGAGCCACGCGCTGGGGGTTGGCACCGAACAGCCCCCCTGTTGGCTCCTGAGGGGCGCCTGGTGTGACGGAGCAGGGAGCAGGGCAGATTTGACCTGGGAATGTTGCAGGGGGGTTGCAGTGGGGATGTGGGACTTCCCTTGAAGGAAGCTACCTGAGCTGTAACCTGAGCCAGGAACGGGGGTGGGGAGAATTAACACCTTCTGCCCGGGAGACTGAACAAAGGAGAGGAGCAGCGGGAGGGGCTGGGAGTTTAGTTTCGGTTGGGGCTGGGTGGTGCAACGCAGGGAACCCCAAGCTGGGGTCTAAGCTCCCTGACCCTCCCAGAGGGACCTAATTGAGGGGGTCCGGTCGTACCTACACGCTCTGCTTGAGACTGTGTTCCTGTCCTTAAATAAACCTTCTGCTTTACTGGCTGGCTGAGAGTCGCAGTGAATCTCGGGAAGAGGGGTGCAGGGCCCTAACTCCCCCACAATCCGCAACAACTGGTGGCAGCGGCGGGATCTACTGCACCCCGTGGACGGCGCTTCCTGCAGTAAGTGACTGGGGAGCAGTAAAACGAAGGGGGATTGACGGGGACCAGGCGCGCTGAAGAGTGAGAGAGAGACGGTTATTACCCCTGGGAGTGTGTGACCAGCGAGAAGGACTTTTGCAGTAACAGGGTCCCCCGGGGGTATCGCAGCGAGTGGTCCCAGGGGCGGAGGAGTCTGCAGCTCGACCCTGGCAGAGAGGTGGTGACCTCGAGAAGGGCTGGCACACTAGGGGTCCCCTGGGAACTGTGGGGAGCTGTGAGCACACAGGCCGGTGAGTGGCCAGCAGGAAGATGTATGCCAAGCAGCTTAAGAGCGACCTGGTGGAGCTGTGCAAGCAGAGGCGGCTGCGCATTGGGAGGCTCACCAAAGAACAGCTCATTGCCCAGCTGGAGGCGGAAGATCGCGCGAATGAACTGATCCCTGTGTCTCAGGGAAGCAGCCTGGCAGATGCAGCGCAGGCACCAGTGTCTGTCCCAGCTGGGAGTGGTCAGCCGGCTGCTGAGGGCTTCCCGAGACCCCTCCTTCCTATGCCTAGGGGAAGGGTGGGGAGGAGCCCAGCAAATACCGAGGGCGCCGTGACCCCCCCGGCCAGCAGGGGATCCCCCCGGCGAAGCCCGCCGGCCAGCAGAGGATCCTCCCGGCGACGTTCGGCATCCGGGGAGCGGAATTGGCTGGAATGGGAGAAAGAGCTAAAACTGAGGGAGCTGGAGGATCGTGAACGACAGCGTCAGCATGAAGAGAGACAGAGACAGCATGAACGGGAGGAGAAAGAGAGACAGAGACAGGAGAATGAGAGACAGCATCAGCGTGAACTGGAACTGGCGAGACTGAGGGGCAGCGAACCCCCGGCTGCGGTGAGTGAGGGGGGACCCAGGACTGCACGGAGCTTTGATAAGTGCATCATGGCCCCATACAAGGAGGGGGAGGACATGGATGACTTCCTGGAGGCCTTTGAGACGGCCTGCGAGCTGCACCGGGTTGATCCCGCGGACAGACTCCGGGTCCTTACCCCCTTACTGGACCCCAAATCCGTGGCATTGTACCGCCAACTGGGAGAGGCAGAGAAAGGGGACTACGAACTATTCAAAAGGGCCCTGCTACGAGAGTTTGGGCTGACTCCTGAGATGTACCGGGAAAGGTTCCGGAGTCAAGATAAAACCCCTGAGATCTCATATCTGCAACTAGCCGTCCGCATGGAAAGATACGCCAGCAAGTGGGCTGGTGGGGCCCAGACTAAGGAGGACCTGATTAAACTGCTGGTACTGGAGCAACTGTATGAGCGGTGCCCATCCGACCTGAGGCTGTGGTTGGTGGACAGAAAGCCAGAGAACCCGCGACACGCCGGGCAGCTGGCTGATGAGTTTGTAAAGAGCCGGTCAGGGGGTGGCAGGGAGGAGCCCCAAAGGAACAGGCCCGCCGCGATGCAGAGAGAGAGTCACCCTGGGACCTCCCAAAGGGGGAATATGGGGAATCCCTTCCCACGGGTAAGGCCCAGCATCAGGGACAACCGACCGGCTCGAGGGGACCCACGGGACCTGAGCTGCTATTACTGCGGCCGAAGAGGCCACGTTCGGGCCCAGTGCCCCAAGCTCAAGGACAGACTGAGCAGACCGAACCCGCACCGGGTTAACTTGGTAGAGGCCCAGACGGACGAGGGGCAGGCTTCCCACGCAAGAGGGGCTGGCAGCTTATCAACTGCTCAAGAGAGAGAAGGGCCCCCGGCCAGCTTCTCTGGGGGGCCAGATGCTCCGGATTCAAAGTTCTCCGTTTACAGGGTTGGCGCGGGGCTGTCCCTGCGGAGCGAGTGCCTTGTTCCCCTGGAGGTGGATGGGAAGAAAGTTCATGGATACTGGGACACGGGCGCAGAGGTGACATTGGCCCGGCCCGAGGTGGTGGCCCCAGATCGGGTGGTGCCCAACACCTTCCTGACCCTGACCGGGGTGGGCGGGACCCCATTCAAGGTTCCCGTAGCGAGGGTACACCTGAAATGGGGGGCCAAGGAGGGCCCCAAGGACGTGGGAGTGCACCACCATTTGCCCACTGAGGTGTTGATGGGGGGGGACCTAGAGGACTGGCCAAGCAGCCCCCAGACCGCCTTAGTCGTGACCCGTAGCCAGAGCCGGCGAGGGGCACTACGCCTGGACCTTGGGAAGGATGTCCCACCGGAGGCACCGAACCCTTCCCGGGTGGGAAGGGAACACCCAAGGACAGGCCGCGGGGTGGCTGGGGCTTCCGACCCAGCCGACGAGAGGGAGCAGGTCCCCATCCCTTCCCCAGCCGCCGAGTTCCAGGCCGAGTTGCAGAAGGACCCCTCCCTGCGGAAGCTAAGGGGCCTGGCTGACCTCAGTGTGGTACAGACCATGAGGAGAGGATGCAAGGAGAGGTTCCTGTGGGAGAAGGGGTTCCTGTACCGAGAGTGGGCTCCCCCAGGGGAAGTGGAGTCGTGGGGGATCAGGAGGCAGCTGGTGGTTCCCCAGAAGTTTCGCCACAAGCTACTGTACCTGGCCCATGACATCCCTCTCGCAGGGCACCAGGGGATCCGGCGCACCAGGCAGAGGCTGCTACAGAACTTTTACTGGCCCGGGGTCTTCACCAACGTCCGGCAGTACTGCCGATCCTGTGACCCCTGCCAGAGGGTGGGGAAGGCCCGGGACAAGGGGAAAGCAGCATTGAGACCTTTGCCCATCATAGAGGAGCCTTTCCAGAAGGTGGCCATGGACATAGTGGGACCTCTCAGCAAGACGACCCGGTCTGGGAAGAAATACATCCTGGTGGTGGTCGATTTCGCCACCCGCTACCCCGAAGCAGTGCCCTTATCGTCCATTGAAGCAGACACTGTGGCGGATGCGCTGCTGACCATTTTCAGCCGAGTGGGGTTCCCCAAGGAAGTCTTGACGGACCAAGGGTCCAACTTCATGTCGGCCCTACTCCGGTGCTTGTGGGAGAGATGTGGGGTCCGGCACACCTGGGCCTCAGCATATCACCCCCAATCCAACGGGCTGGTGGAGAGGTTCAATGGGACGCTAAAAATGATGCTGAAAACATTTATGAATCAGCACCCGCAGGACTGGGACAAGTACTTACCTCACCTGCTGTTTGCGTACAGGGAGGTACCCCAGGAGTCTACCGGGTTTTCGCCTTTCGAACTGCTATATGGAAGGCGGGTAAGGGGGCCCCTGGACCTGATGAGAGACGAATGGGAGGGGAAGGCCACTCCTGACGGAGAGTCGGTGGTGGAGTATGTCCTGACCTTCCGGGAACGACTTGCCGAGCTCATGGGCCTGGCCAGGGAGAATCTGGCCAGGGCCCAGAGGAAGCAGAAGGTCTGGTATGACCGCACAGCACGGGCCCGCGCCTTCGCCACTGGGGATCAGGTGATGGTCCTCATCCCCGTGAGGAAAAACAAACTCCAGGCCGCCTGGGAAGGGCCCTTCAAGGTTGTCAAGCAACTAAACGAGGTAAACTATGTGGTGGAGCTGTCGAACCGGGCACACCACCACCGGGTGTACCATGTGAATATGATGAAGCCATATTATGACAGGGGGAATATGGTGTTGGCCGTGTGTGGACAGTGGGAGGGGCAGGGAGATGACCCTTTAGTAGATCTATTCCCTGTGACAAGAGTTGGCTTCCCCCTGGAAGCAATTCCTCTCTCTGATCGGCTAACCCCTGCCCAGCGAGCTGAGATCGGAGGGGTGCTGCATCTGTACCAGCAGCTGTTTTCCAACCAGCCTGGACGCACTAATCTGACTGTCCACCGGGTGCAGACAGGATCGCACCCGCCTATAAAATGCTCCCCCTTCCGAGCCACAGGGAAAACTGCTCAGGACCTGGAAAGAGAGGTCAATGACATGCTGGCTTTGGGGGTGATCCAGCCATCTTCCAGCCCTTGGGCCTCGCCGGTGGTGCTGGTCCCCAAAAAGGACGGGTCGATCCGGTTCTGTGTGGACTATCGGAAGCTCAATGCCATCACTGTGGCCGATGCCTACCCCATGCCCAGGCCTGACGAGCTCCTAGACAAGCTGGGAGGTGCTCGGTACCTTACCACCATGGATCTTACAAAGGGCTATTGGCAAGTGCCGCTGGATGCAGATGCCAGGCTGAAATCGGCCTTTGTCACCCCTCTGGGGCTCTATGAGTTCCTGACCCTGCCCTTCGGCCTCAAGGGAGCGCCGGCCACCTTCCAGCGCCTGGTGGATCAGCTACTGAGGGGGATGGAGAGTTTTGCCGTGGCGTATATCGATGACATCTGTGTCTTTAGCCAGACCTGGGAGGACCACATATCCCAGGTTAGACAAGTGCTGGACCGACTCCAGAAGGCAGGGCTGACCGTAAAACCGGAGAAGTGCAAGGTGGGGATGGCTGAGGTATCCTACCTAGGCCACCGGGTGGGAAGCGGCTGCCTAAAGCCGGAACCAGCCAAAGTGGAGGTGATCAGAGACTGGCCCGCTCCTCAAACCAAAAAGCAGGTCCAAGCCTTTATTGGGATGGCAGGGTACTATCGGAGGTTCGTGCCCCACTTTAGCGCCATAGCCGCCCCCATCACTGAGCTGTGCAAGAAGGGGAAGCCAGACAAAGTGGTCTGGACCGAGGAGTGCCAGGAGGCTCTCCGGGCGCTGAAGGAGGCTCTGGTCAGTGGCCCAGTTCTGGCAAACCCAGACTTTGACAAGCCCTTTATGGTGTTCACCGACGCCTCAGACACAGGACTGGGGGCGGTGTTAATGCAGGAGGATGAAAAGGGGGAGAGACACCCCATCGTGTACCTGAGCAAGAAGTTGCTACCCCGGGAGCAGAACTACGCGGCCATCGAGAAGGAATGCCTGGCCATGGTGTGGGCCCTCAAGAAACTAGAGCCATATCTCTTTGGGCGTCACTTCACCGTGCACACCGACCACTCTCCCCTGAC
>NC_048313.1:1264166-1292251 GCF_013100865.1 Trachemys scripta elegans | reverse complement strand
CCCCCCACAGCTCCCCTCCCCCCCAGCGCCCCTCACTCACTTCATGGCTCCGAGCTCGGCCCCTTCCCTCTTCGCAGCCCCTCACACGCCTCATCCCGGCCCGGCCCCGCCCCCTGCCGGTTCCCACCTCGGTCCGACACGCCCGCCCTTTCCGCCTATTGGCTGGAGTTCCGTCCAGGTGGGAAGAATCCGACGGCCATTGGGTGAAACCCTCGTCAGTCAGGTCGGAGAGGCGGGTCCTATCCGCCTGTGCGGCAGGGTAGGCCGACAGCTCGCCGCGCGCGGTGGGTTTGGCTGCACTGCGCAGGCCTGAGCAGCGCAGGGGAGCTCTGTGGATGGGCAGGCCTGAGCAATCGAGCCCAGAGCTGCAGGAGCAGCCCTGCTGGGGGGGATCTGGGGCTAGGGTGCCCCTGGGTGGTGGGTTGGGGTGGATGCGGGTAAGGGAGGGGCCAGGGGGAGGGTGACCCAATGGCGAGAGCGGTGCTGCCAGTTCTCAGGGTTTTATGGCCAGTCTCACAATGTTTGATGCCCCAGCTCTGGAGTCATGGATTTTGGGGGGCGGGAGCCACAGTTTATTTAATAGGTTCTAGAGTCATACATTTCAAGGCCAGAAGAAACCACTGTGGTCATCCAGTCTGGCCCCCTGTAGCGCACAGGCCGGAGAACTGCCCCCAAAACAATTCCTAGGGCAGAGGTTTTAGGAAAACATCCAACCTTGCCAGTGATGGAGTATCTACTGCAGGGGTAGGCAACAGCTGATTTTCAGTGATTCACACTGCTCGGGTCCTGGCCACCGGTCCCGGGGACTCTGCATTTTAATTTCATTTTAAATGAAGCTTCTTAGACATTTTAAAAACCTTATTTACTTTACATACAACAATAGGTTAGTGATATATTATAGACTAATAGAAAGAGACCTTCTAAAAACGTTAAAATGGATGACTGGCAGGCGAAACCTTAAATTAGAGTGTTCCCCCTGCTGCCACGTGGGCTCCATAACACGGCTGGACGCCGTTGCTGTGGCACAAGGGTCTCACTGGGGGACACGGGTCAACCCTAGGGAACCTGGGCATGGCTCTTTCCCTCCTCCCGCCACCCACCCCTCACGATGCAGGTGGGGGCAGGCAGAGGGCCAGGGAGTGAGGCCCCATTCTGGGAGTGCCAGTGTACCCAAGGTATGCTTTGCTGTCCAGGCGTCACTCCTGAGCCCAGAGGTGAGCCGGCTGCCGGCCCAGGGTTTGCGTCGCAGGGCTCGGAGCCGCAGGCAGCTGCGTGGGACGCAGGCGCTGTGCGAGGACAGACGCAGCTCTGGTCGTCCGCTCCCCAATTCTGCATGTGCCTCTCCTGGCAGCTTGGCACATGGGCCTTCTTCGGAAGCCCCTACCCCGCTTGCCCCAGGAACAGCTGGTTTTACTGGCCCCACCCAGACACTATGGGCTTTGCTTTGGGCACCGTGGGGCTTGTGGAGGCTGTTGGTTTGGTGGCTGGGATCTCTGTAGCTGCTCCTGTGATGACAAGCTCTGCGGGCACCAACGTTCCCCAGTCAGAGCCAGGAGCCAGTGGGACGGGCTGGTCCTGATGGCGTTACACGTAGTCAGGGTCAGCTCCAGCTCTTCTGGTGACAAACTCCCCAACGCAGGGGCTGCAGGGAGCTGACCCAGCAACGCTGCCTGAGTGTGCAGCAAGTCCACTGCCCCGTCCACTGCTCCCTGCTCCATCCACTGCTTCCCTCCGCCTGCCCCATCCACTGCCCACCTCCGCCTGAGACAATCAGGGCCCAGACAGCTGGGGGGGTGGGGCTGTGACAATCATAGAATCATAGAATCATAGAATATCAGAGTTGGAAGGGACCTCAAGAGGTCATCTAGTCCAACCCCCTGCTCAAAGCAGGACCAATTCCCAGCTAAATCATCCCAGCCAGGGCTTTGTCAAGCCGGGCCTTAAAAACCTCCAAGGAAGGAGACTCCACCACCTCCCTAGGTAACGCATTCCAGTGTTTCACCACCCTCCTAGTGAAATAGTTTTTCCTGATATCCAACCTGGACCTCCCCCACTGCAACTTGAGACCATTGCTCCTTGTTCTGTCATCTGCCACCACTGAGAACAGCCGAGCTCCATCCTCTTTTGGAACCCCCCTTCAGGTAGTTGAAGGCTGCTATCAAATCCCCCCTCATTCTTCTCTTCTGGAGACTAAACAATCCCAGTTCTCTCAGCCTCTCCTCATAAGTCATGTGCTCCAGACCCCTAATCATTTTTGTTGCCCTCCGCTGGACTCTTTCCAATTTTTCCACATCCTTCTTGTAGTGTGGGGCCCAAAACTGGACACAGTATTCCAGATGAGGCCTCACCAATGTCGAATAAAGGGGAACGATCACGTTCCTCGATCTGCTGGCAATGCCCCTACTTATACAGCCCAAAATGCCGTTAGCCTTCTTGGCAACAAGAGCACACTGTTGACTCATATCCAGCTTCTCGTCCACTGTGACCCCTAGGTCCTTTTCAGCAGAACTGCTACCTAGCCATTCGGTCCCTAGTCTGTAGCAGTGCATGGGATTCTTCCGTCCTAAGTGCAGGACTCTGCACTTGTCCTTGTTGAACCTCATCAGGTTTTTTTCTGCCCAATCCTCTAATTTGTCTAGGTCCCTCTGTATCCGATCCCTACCCTCTAGTGTATCTACCACGCCTCCTAGTTTAGTGTCATCTGCAAACTTGCTGAGAGTGCAGTCCACACCATCCTCCAGATCATTAATAAAGATATTAAACAAAACCGGCCCCAGGACCGACCCTTGGGGCACTCCACTTGAAACCGGCTGCCAACTAGACATGGAGCCATTGATCACTACCCGTTGAGCCCGACGATCTAGCCAGCTTTCTATCCACCTTACAGTCCATTCATCCAGCCCATACTTCTTTAACTTGGTGGCAAGAATACTGTGGGAGACCGTATCAAAAGCTTTGCTAAAGTCAAGAAATAACACATCCACTGCTTTCCCCTCATCCACAGAGCCAGTTATCTCATCATAGAAGGCAATTAGGTTAGTCAGGCACGACTTCCCCTTCGTGAATCCATGCTGACTGTTCCTGATCACTTTCCTCTCCTCTAAATGTTTCATAATTGATTCCTTGAGGACCTGCTCCATAATTTTTCCAGGGACTGAGGTGAGGCTGACTGGCCTGTAGTTCCCCGGATCCTCCTTCTTCCCTTTTTTAAAGATGGGCACTACATTAGCCTTTTTCCAGTCATCTGGGACCTCCCCCGATCGCCATGAGTTTTCAAAAATAATGGCTAATGGCTCTGCAATCTCACCCGCCAACTCCTTTAGCACCCTCGGATGCAGCGCATCCGGCCCCATGGACTTGTGCACGTCCAGTTTTTCTAAATAGTCCCAAACCACTTCTTTCTCCACAGAGGGCTGGTCACCTTCTCCCCATGCTGTACTGCCCAGTATCAGGGCCCAGACACCTCGAGGGGGGGAGGGCTGTGACAATCGGGGCCCAGACACCTCGGGGTGGGGGCTGTGACAATCGGGGCCCAGACATCTCGGGGGTGGGGGGCTGTGACAATCAGGGCCCAGACACCTCCAGGGGGGGAGGGCTGTGACAATCAGGGCCCAGATGCCCTGGGGGGAAGATGGGGTGGGTCTGAAACAAGCGAACACGCATTTGACCCGATGGAGGCACACAGCGGGAATGTGTCTGGCAATATGTGGCATACAGGAATGGTTCTCAGTCAGGGGCTGGGACCTTCTGGGAGGCCGTGAGCAGGTTTCAGGGGGTCCGCCAAGCAGGGCCAGCATTAGACTCGCTGGAGGCCGGGGCGTTGAGCCCTGCCATCCAGGGCTGAAGCCAAAGCCTGAGCAACTTCGCTTCGCAGTTCCCCCGTGGCGTGGGGCCTTGGACAATTGCCCTGCTTTACCCCCTAACGCCGGCCCTGGCTTTTCTATGCAGAAAACCAGTCACTGGGGTACAGCTGGGCCGTGGAGATTTTAGAGCGTGTTGCGGGGCCTCCGAGAGGAAAAGGTTGAGAACTCCTGGCGTAGGGTCCCTCCTGAGCACGAGGCCTGTTCTGACCATGCTGGTCACTACGCGCTGCAGATCTGGGGGGTGGGGCTGCGAGTGTATCTGTGCGTGTGCAGCGGGGCTCCTCCCTGGGGCTTGCACCATTCGGCCACCTCGCCCCCTGCACCTCCCCCAGGGTGGTGGGCAGTCAAGGGCTGCCTCCCCACCCCCATGGGACTCGTGCCAAGCACCGAGCACTGGCTAGCCCAGGAAAGACACAGGATGGGCCATTAGGGTGAAAACACTGTGTCCCCCCAAATATCCCTGAGGCACCATGCGGCCGGGGTGGGGGCAGCCTTTTAAATGGGGGCTTGAAACTGAGGTGATTTTCATCCAGAGGCTCCAAGTGGGAAGCCGGCCCTGGCCCGCGGGCGCCCTTAATGGCACAGGAACCCCATCAGCCGCAGCAGGACAAGGGCCGGCCCCTCACAGAGCCTTGTGGCTTCAGAACTTGAGTTTGCTTTTCCAGACTATTCTAGCTGCTTGTGAGCTGGGTGCCGGTGTGAGAGCCTAAGCCATGGCAACGTACCACGAGGGTCCCCCCGGGCACAGGACAGCCCCCCCCCCACTGGGCTGGGTGACCCGCAAAGTCTCGGTTTGCAGCCTCTCTGCTCAGTGCCACGGTGCTGGTGCACACGCTCCTCAGCGGCTCTTCTGACTGCAGTCTGGCCTGTCCTAACGTCATGGCTCCTTCACTGGGGCTCGTTTCATACAGGGCCGTATTTTCTGGGCTGACCTTGGACAAGCCCAGCCACCGTCGGCCCCCAGCTTTTGAGGGCTGGGGGGGCGGTATTTGTACAGCCCTGGGTCTGTGCATTGCAGGCCAGTGGGTCTCTCCCACCCCCAGCCGGGGAGGGGCTCACAGGACTTTGGCCCATCAAAGCTAGGGTTACCATAGTTTAAGTGTCCAAAAAGAGGACACTCCACGGGCCACGGCCCCGCCCCAACTCCGCCCCTGCCCCGCCCCTGCCCAACTCCACCCCCTCTCCTGGACACTTCGCCCCCTGCCCCTCCGCCTCCCCTGCTTCCCGCGAACATTTGATTCGCAGGAAGCCTGAAGCAGCAGGCAAGCTAGGGCGGGGGGGGGGGGGGGGCGCAGCTCTGGCCCTGGCATCTCCTGCCCGGCTTGGCTCGGGCCCTGCACCCCCGGACCCCGGCCCCGAGCACCGCCAGCCCCCGGCCCAGCACCCCTGGCCGGCCCCAGCCCGGCCCCCAGCCGAACACAGCCGGCCCCGGGCCCCGCACCGCTGGCTCCGGCCCCAACTGAGCACCCCGGCCCCCGGCTCCGCACCGCTGGCCCCAGCCCGACCCCCGGCCAAACACCGCCGGCCCTGGCCCCCAGCCCCTGGCTGAGCGCACCGCCGCCCCCGGCCGAGCACCCCCGGGCCAGCACCCTTGGCCCAGCACCCCTGGCCGGCCCCAGCCGAACACAGCCGGCCCCGGGCCCCGCACCGCCGGCTCCGGCCGAGCACCCTGGCCCCTGGCTCCGCACCGCCGGCCCCAGCCCGACCCCCGGCCGAACACCGCCGGCCCCGGGCCAAACACCGCCGGCCCTGGCCGAGCACCCCGGCCCCCGGCTCTACACCGCTGGCCCCAGCCCGACCCCCGGCCGAACACCGCCGGCTCCGGCCCTCGGCTGAGCGCACTGCTGCCCCTGGCCGAGCACCGCCGGGCCCGGGCCCTGGCCCCGCACTGCCGGCCCCGGCGGCTCCGGCCGAGCACTGCCAGCCCCAGCGGCTTCGGCCCCCGGCCGAGCACCGCCGGTCTCTCCCTCCCTATTTTCCCGGACATGTCCGGCTTTTTGGGATTTCCTCCCGGATGGGGATTTGAGACCCAAAAAGCCAGACATGTCCGGGAAAATCCGGACGTATGGTAACCCTAATCAAAGCAGAAGCACATTGGTCCAATTGATGCAGCTTTAATGGCCTCTGGCTCACTGCCCTGTCTGGCCCTGACCCAGCTCAGCGAGGCCCCAAGCCTGGGGGGAAGTGGGGGGTCAGGACTGGGTGTGCTGTGCTGTGCCAGGCCCTGGGGGGGGGGGGCGTGCACATAGAGCTGCTGTATGGGTCTGTACATCAGCTTCAGAGCCATGTGTACAAACCCCATTGGCACCCGCTCCCCCCCACACACCTGATTGGGCCATGCTCCGCCCCACGGGTGGGCTCCTGGGCTGGAAGGGCCCCCAGATGCTGCCTCACCTAGGAGCAGCAAGTGGACCCAGCCCGCCTAACCCTAGCCCTTCATGCCGTAGGGTGGCGGCACTTGGAGCTCCATCCATTTGGGAGGCAGGACAAACATGGGCATGTGCAGGAATTTAAATTTGGCCCCTTTTGTGCCTCCCCAGGAACTTGCACCTCCCCCTCCCCACCGGCCCCAGGAGGAACTCGCTGCCTTCCTCCACCAGGGTGGAGCTCGCTTTCCCCCCTCCCCAACAGGAGCTCGATTTTCCCTCCCTCCGCAGCACCAGGCCAGAATTCTGTGCCCCAATGATTGTGGGGGGGGGGGGGGGCGCGTGCCCCTGCTTTCCCCCTCCTTGTGCATGCCCCTGAGGGCAACTAAACAGGTCTCCCCACCCCACGGTGTGACTGGGAAAACGCTGCTCACTGCCCTGGGGCCCTGCCGGAGGAGGGGCTACACGAGGACCAACAGCCCCAGGGAGAATGGCCCCAGATGCTTGGGGCAGAGGGGGTGGGTCACAGGTGAATGGAGAACCCCCGTAGGTCCTGCCCAGGCACCCCCTCAGAGCCTCATGCCCACAGCGGCTCCCTAGGGCAGGGCCTGGCTCCAGAGTGGTGGGATCCCCAGAGGTGCTTGCCAGGCTCTGGCCTCACACTGCTCCCATTGGCATCAACGTGGCTGGGACATGGAGCCTCTGGGCGGCCCAGGGAGCCACAGGGCAGGGAGGAGGCCCGAGAGCGCTGGAGCAGCAGGGAGTGCGGACAGCAGAAGCGGGAGTCGGAGCAGTCGAGGGAGGGGCAGTGCAATAAATGAGGGGGTTTCAAGCGGGTTCTGCAGGGAGCAGTTCTAACCCCGACACTGCTGGACATTGTCAGCAATGAGCCAGAACTAAACATACCATCGCTGCGGAGACAGCGTACGGCACAACTTGGTGCAGCGGTGAATAGTGAGCACAGGGCTGTCAGCCAGCATGAGCTGGGCCCATTCGACCACATCTAACCCAGCCAAATGCAGTTCTACATGTGGGAACAAGGGACGCCAGCCTCCCCTACCGCACAGGGGGCTGTGTCCTGGCAAGCAGCGACTCTGAAGCGGATTGAGGGGTCACAGTGGGCAAGCAACTCAACGTGAGCTCCCATGGTGATGCTGGTGCCAAGAATGTAAGAACGGCCAGACCGGGTCAGACCCATGGTCCTGCTAGCCCAGCATCCAGTCTCTGACCATGGCTGGTGCCAGATGCTTCATACAGAACAGGGCAATTATGGAGTGATCCCTCCCTGTCATCCATTTCCAGCTTCTGGCAGTCAGAGACCAGGGATATCTAGAGTATGGGGTTGCATCCCTGATGATCTTGGCTAACAACCATCGATGGTCCTGTCCTCCAGGAACTTCTCTCATGCTTTTTTGAGCCCAGTTATACTTTTGGCCTTCACACCATCTCCTGGCAATGAGTTCCACAGGTTGACTCTGCCTTGTGTGAAGAAGTATTTCGTTATAAACCTGCTGCCTATTAGTTTCACCGGGTGACCCCAGGTTCTTGTCTTATGTGAAGGGACAAATAATTCCTTATTCACTTTCTTCACACCATTCCTGATTTTATAGACTTCTATCATATTCCCCCTTAGTTGTTTCTTTTCCAATCCGAACAGTCTCAATCTTTTTAATCTCTCCTCTTACGGAAGCTGTTCTATACCCTTAAGCATTTTGGTTGCCCTTCTTTGTACCTTCTCCAATTCTAATATATCGTGAGATGTGGCAATCAGAACGGCACGCAGTATTCAAAGTGTGGGCGTACCATGGATTTATAGAGCGGCAATATGATATTTACAGTCTTCTTATCTATCTCTTTCCTAAGGATTCCCAACATTGTTTGCTTTTTTGACTCCCGTTGCACATTGAGTGGATGTTTTCAGAGAACTATCCACTATGATTCCAAGATCTCTCTCTTGAACGGTAACAGCGAATTTAAACCCCATCATTTTTTATGTATAGTTGGGATTGTGTTTTCCAATGTGCATTACTTTGCATTTATCAACATTGAGTTTCATCTTCCATTTTTTTGCCCAGTCACCCAGTTTTGTAAGATCCCTTTGTAATTCTTCACAGTCAGCCTTGGACTTAAATATCCTGAGTAATTTTGTAACATCTGCCAACTTTGCTACCTCACTGTTCATGCCTTTTTTCAGATCATTTATGAATATATTGAACAGCACTGATCCCAGTACAGATACCAGGGTGACCCCGCTATTTACCTCTCTTCACTATGAAAACTATTTATTCCTATCCTTTGTTTTCTGTCTTTTAACCAGTTACTGATCCATAAAAGGACCTTCCCTCTTATCCCATGACTGCTTATTTGGGCCTTTGGTGAGGGACCCTTGTCAAAGGCTTTCTGAAAGGCCAAGTAAACTATATCCAGTGGGATCACCTTTATCTATGTTTGTTGACCCCCTCAAAGAATTCTAATAGATTGGTGAGGCATGATTTCCCTTTACAAAAGCCATGTTAACTCTTCCCCAACAAATCGTGTTTATCTATGTGCCTGATAATTCTGTTCTTTACTAGTTTCAATGAATTTGCTTAGTACTCAAGTTAGGCTCACCGGCCTGGGATTGCTAGAATCACCTCTGGAGCCTTTTTAAAAAAATCAGTGTTACATTAGCTCCCTTCCTGTCATCTGGTAGAGAGGCTGATTTAAATGACACACCGCAGATAGTAATTCTGCAATTTCACATTTGAGTTCCTTCAGAACTCTTGGGTGATACCATCTGGCCCTGGTGACTTATTACTATTTCATTTATCAATTTGATCCCAACCCTCCTCTATTGACAGGTCAATCTGGGACAGTGCCTCAGCTCTGTCACCTAAAAAGAATGACTCAGGTTTGGGAATCTCCCTCACCTCCTCTGCAGTGAAGACCAGTTCAAAGAAGTCATGTAGCTTCTCCACAATAACCTTGCCTTCCTTGAGTGCTCCTTTGGCACCTTGATCATCTAGCGGCCCTATTGATAGCGTGCCTGGCTTCCTGCTTCTAATGTACTCCCCCCCCCCCCTCATTTGGGGTATACATTTAGTTTGAGCCTCTATGAGGGTGCTTTAAAGTTCACAGTGCTGAGTACAGTCTGTTTAGCTAATCCCAGAGAAGACCGAGAAGTGACTCGATCACAGTATCTAAGCAACTTCATGACAGCCAAACTGGGTACTAAAGGGCACTTTAATCTAATGGAGAAAAGCAGAACAAGAACCAATGGCTACAAGTTGGAGCCTGACACATTCCAGTTAGAAATTAGGCACAAATATTTACCAGTGGAACAAACTCTCCAGGGCAATGGGGGATTCTCCACCTCCTGATCTCTTCCAGTCCAACCTGGCTGCCTTTTGGGAAGATGCTTCAGCCAAGCACAAGCGATTGGGTCCCTACAGGGATAACCCTGGGGCAGTTCCCTGGCCTGTGACAGAGCAGGTCAGACTAGATGATCTAACAGGCACGTCTGGCCTTGGAATCTGAGAGAAATACAGGTTCTACCACTGGAGTAAAAGCCTCTCCCATGTGCACAGCAGCCAGGCGCACAGGGGCACAGGCCCCGGCAGCAGGCTTCATGCGAAGGGCTGCAGGACAGGACAGCACAGCTGCATTCCCAGCCCACCGGGGTTCCCTGGCTCAGCCCCACACCTCCAAGCTGCTCCATTGATGGGAAAGCTTTTCCCCCCTTCAGCATCACACCGACACAGCGAACAGCCGGAGATGAGTGGCGGAGAACCAGGGCCCGTGTGGGGAGCTGAGCTGAGGCCGGCAGGTAGCGGGGTGGGCAGAGGGACGTCTTTGGGGAGTGAAGAGCACAGAGTTGGGCCCAGCTCAGCCTCGTTCCCCACTCCCTGGCTGAATGGGGGCTGGGCGCCAAGCCCCATGGGTAAGGAGGACAGCAGCACCATAGGGCGCATTGTACGGGTACCAGGAGTGCTGCCAGACTGTGGAGGAAACTGGGCCCTGCGTCTTATTGGCCTGGGTCTCTGTGGAAGTGCCCAGGCTCCAGCGAGGGTGAAGCCCCCTGAACCTCACCGCTGGGGGTCACCGAGCCGACTGGCCTCAATGCATGCTGGGACCCAAAGTCTCCGTGGGCTGCATGTCCAGATCTCGAAGGATTCTCCCCCTGTATGCCCATTAGGTGTGACTGGCAAGGGCTGGCAAGCAGATGCGCCTGGGCCCAGTGATTCCCACAGCTGCTCGGAGACTGGGCCAGGAAACGACTGCTCCCCGCACCTTCCCCCAGCCACGGCACTGCGACAGGAGCAGGGTGGCACCTGGTCCGGCCCAGGAGGCTGCCCCCGCCACACTTACCCACCCTCGGGTTTTCCCAAGGCAGAGGCTGTTTGGTTTGGTTAGAGACCAACTTGAATTTGTTTCCCATCCCCTGCAGTCACTTATACCAGTCTCTGATGCAGATGAGCCAAGGACAGGGCCCGACTGAATCCAGGGTGAGACCCAGCACCCACCAACGCTCTCCCCCCCGCCCCCAGTGCACACCAAAGCCATGTCCTCCCCCCATCCCACCTCTCTGCCAGCAGGACGCTGCCCGGCCCACCTGGCTCCTTGCCAGCCCTGCCCCCCATCCACACAGCCCCCAGGGGCCAATTGACCAAGTCCTTGGGAGAGGGGCGCACTTCCCAGCAGGGGAGAATCCCAGCAGCAGAGCCCCATGTTCTCCCCAGCCCCTAAGTTCATCAGGTGCCAGCTGCATTCCCCGGTCTGTAGCAGCAGCAGATGGGCCGTGTGCTGGCACATTAGACCTTCCGCTGAGGCCTCACCCTGGGGAACAGCTAAGGGAGGAGAGAGAGAGAAACAGTGTGAGCTTCTCCACAGCAGTGCCCTCCCAGGGACCACAGCGTCACGAGCTTCCCCACAGCGGTGGCTATTGGTCAGTCGTGGTCATAGAATCATAGAACATCAGGGTTGGGAGGGACCTCAGGAGGTCATCTAGTCCAACCCCCTGCTCAAAGCAGGACCAATCCCCAGACAGATTTTTGCCCCAGACCACTAAATGGCCCCCTCAAGGATTGAGCTCACAACCCTGGGTTTAGCAGGCCAATGCTCAAACCACTGAGCTATCTCTCCCCTCAGAAGCCTGCCAGTGTTCAAGGGGCCATAGCTCCACCAGATCCTGGCTGGAACTGGGGCTCCAGGGACTGGCCGGCTCCCAGCTGTGGAACTGCGAAGTGAAACTGCCATTCTTCTCCGTTTCAGGGCTGCTATTTACTGAATAGCTCCGAATTCTTGTCAGTTTCACAACTCTGTTTCAGGAGCACGACATTCTGGTCCTTCTGGAACCAATTTTTCAGGGATCTCTGGTTCCCCAGGGAATTTTGGTAAATGTATTTTCTGAATCTGAACCAAAGCAAATTAGAAAATACCAAAGCTTCAGGCGAACGGAAATCCCCGAGTCTCGGGCCAAACGCACATCAGCACAGCTAGGTCCACCTGGGGCGTAAAAAACCACACTGGCCAGTGACCCAGTGTGTAGACAGCGTTGTCGCCAGAGGCTCGGGCAGGTTCAGGTTCTGGGGTTCGGGGAGATGGTGTTCCTAAGGCAGCAGGACTCCTATTGTCAGCAGACGCTGCATCTGCACTAGGGGCTCTGCTGCCACAGCACAGGTTCTCAAAGTGTGGGACGCCCCCCCCGCCCCCCAGGGTGCGTGAATGAACATCCAGGGGATGCGGCAGGGTCTGGGCCAGCCCCCATGGAGGGGGAGGGAGTGCTACCCAACCCCGCTCCACTCCCGGCTCTGATCAGACCCTGCCTCCAGCCACGTCCCCGGCTCCCGGCCCCGCCCCTGGCCCTCTGCTCCCTGCCCCACGGCAGCCCCCAGCCTCAGCTGCTGCTCCATTCCCTGCCAGGGGCAAGGCTGGGAGTGGAGCCGCACCTGGCTGCAGGCCCGGCTGCCGGCCCCCACCGTGGCCTGGCTGCAGCTCCACTCCCGCCCCCAGCCTCGGACCCACTGCAGGCCCCAGACCCACGCCCAGCCCTGCCTGCTTAACTGGGGCCGCATCCCCCCTCCCCAAGCCCCAGCCCCAGGAGATTGGAGGCACGGACAGGGGTAAGGGGGGTGCAACCCTCAAAAGTTTGGGGACCGCTGGGCTATGGGCTTTGCAGTGAAGACACAGCCTAGGTCAGGTCTGCTCCCAGGTGGTTCCTCCTCCAGCCCTGGTTCGGTGCCCGGCCCCTCCCCATCCTGGTGAGCTCAGGGCAGGGCTCACCCCAAAGTAGTTCTTGGGCACGTAGCCCTCCTGGCCATAGAGCGAGGCCCACCACCAGTCCAGCTCCTCCTGGCTGTCGCGCCGCAGCACAGTGACCGGCTCCCCCTCGCGGAACGACAGCTCGTCGCTGAACTCGGCGCTGTAGTCCCACAGCGCGTACACCACCCCGTTGTTCAGCAGCCCCATGTTCTGCTCCACATCTGCAACAACAGCCCGGCCGGGCCGGGGGGAGCGTGAGCCAGACACCACCACGGGGACGGGGGGAGGCGCACGAGCGAACCAGCTGCCGCGGGCTTGGGAGGCAATAGCCAGCACCCCCCGGGGAGGCCCAAGTCCCTCTGTGGAATAACCCACCCTCCTGGCCCCAACCCTCCTACCAGCCACCAGGCTCCCCATAGAAGTGTCCTGCCCCTTCCCCCCAGGGGGAGTCAAGCCCCGCCCCCCAACATCTGCCCCAACCCTACCCCTATGAAGTTGACCCCCCCAGCTCCCCGCTCCTCCCCACGGTGGCCCCACCTCACCAGCCAGGTAGTTGAAGCACTCGCTGTAGCCCTCGCGGTAGGGGTCGCACTTCTCCAAGGCCATGCTGCCGTCGCTGAAAGTGGTGGTGAAGATGGCGGCTCCGTGCCGGATGAGGGCCATGCAGATGGCCGTGTCGTTGCAGGAGGCGGCGCAGTGCAGGGGAGTCCTGGGGGGCGGGAGGGACAAGCTGACAGGCACCCGGGGCAGTGGGGGGCTCTGCTGGGACTGTCAGCATCTGCCTGCGCCAGCGGGCACGACGGAGACCTGGGGCAGGCAGCACTGGGGACAGAGACGGATCAGCAGCCCAGGCAAGCTCTGCCTCCCCAGCCACGCACACAGTATCCGCCCGCCCACCTCAACCTTGCCCGGGCCCGTGGGGAGCACGGTCTGAGGTGCCGAGGGCACAAGACTAGGCCTGGCATGCTGCGAGGGAGGGGCAGGGTGCAGGGCTGGGCAGCGGGTGATGGGGGGCATGGAGGCTAGAGCAGTGCTCTGAGGTGCCAGGGCTGTGCAGCAGGAGGGGGCTGCACATAGGGGAACGCTGGCAGGCACAGGGCTGCATAACAGGGGGCCACAGGGCTGCATGGCAGGCGTGGGGCTAGGCAATGGGACACAGGGTGCAGAACAGCACTGGCAGGTGTGGGGCTGAGTGGCGGAGGGCCACAAGGCTGCATGGCAAGCGCAGGGCTAAGCACTGGGACACAGGGCGACAGGCTGCATGGCAGGTGCAGGGCCAGGCACTGGGATGCAGGGTGCCAGGGCAGCGCTGGCAGGCACAGGGTTAGGCGCTGGGACGCAGGGTGCCAGGCTGGGTGCCAGGCGCGGGGACGCAGGGTGCCAGGCGCGGGGACGCAGGGTGCCAGGCTGGGTGCCAGGCGCGGGGACGCAGGGTGCCAGGGCAGCGCTGGCAGGCACCAGTGGGCACAAGACTGCACAGTGGGTGCTGGCAGGCACAAGAGTGCAGGGCGGGTGCCGGCAGCTGCGTGGGCGGGCGCTCACCATCCGTGGCTGTCCATGGAGTTGACGTTGGCGCCCACGGCGATGAGGAAGTCGACGATGTTGTGGTTGGCCCCGCAGATCGCGTTGTGCAGCGCCGTGATGCCCTCGTCGTTGGGCTGGCTCGGGTCGTTGAGCTGCGGGCCAGAGCGGGTGAACTCCAAAAACGTTGCCAACCCCCCTGCCCCAGGGCTGTGCCCCCTGCTCCCCCCGCACACCGGGCCCGTCCCA
Organism: Trachemys scripta elegans; assembly: GCF_013100865.1. Classification (NCBI taxonomy): domain Eukaryota; kingdom Metazoa; phylum Chordata; order Testudines; family Emydidae; genus Trachemys; species Trachemys scripta. The sequence continues at coordinate 1,278,012 of NC_048313.1, read as the reverse complement.
GGGGCTGCGTCCATCCCGATCCATCGGAGCAGGGCAGGACACTCGCCATCTCCCCGTCCGCTGCTGACAAAGGAGCCGCTTTCGCTCACCAGCCGCAGGGACTGGAGTCCGTGTGTAGCTGGCCAGGCGCCAGCCGGACGAAGGGGAGCGGCACACCCTGGGGCTGCACCGGCCCCCAGCCATTGCCTCCTGCCCAGCCCGCGCTCAGCAGGTTGGGAGCCGCCCGGGGATTCTGGGGTGGATTCCGGTGGTCCCTGGCAGGCCACGTGGCTGCAGGGGAGTTGGCAGCTCCAGTGTCCCTCCCAGAGGGAAGGGGCGGGGCAGCAGCCTCACCTCGTTCACTGCCTGCTGCACCACGTCCAGCTCGCCCGTCAGGGCCGCGTCCAGCAGCAGCACCAGGGGGTTGAGCTGCACCCGTTTCCCCAGCCGCCGCCTCGGGGACGAGAGCTTGCGCAGCACGGAGCGCTTCTCCTGCAGGCACGCAAGGGGCAAGGTCACGGTGTGGGCGGGAGGGGCCGGAGCTGTGGGGAGCTCAGTTCTGGGAGTTGCGGGGCGGAGGGGGGGGCTGGCTGACAGCTCCATGGCTGCACCGGTGATGGGGAAGCCCAATTCTGGGACTTGCGGGGATGGGGAGGGGGTGGGGGGCTGGCTGACAGCTCCATGGCTGCACTGGCAAGGTGGGAATGGCCCTGTCCTGGGGCTGTGGGGAGGGGCTGGCTGACAGCTCCATGGCTGCACATACAGGGCTGGGTGTCAGGGTGCCGGGGCCAGGGTGCATGGCTGCACTTACAGGGCTGGGCGCCGGGGTGCCGGGGCCAGGGTGCATGGCTGCACTTACAGGGCTGGGCGCCGGGGTGCCGGGGCTGGGCGCCGGGGTGCCGGGGCTCTCCGTAACAGCCAGCAGGGGCGACGCTGCGGGTGCTGGCGAGCTCTGGGGCGCGGGCACCGGGGCAGGGCTGCCCGGGGTTGCTGCCTTCAGCTCAGCTGTCTCCGTGATGAGCGGCAGGTCGTCTCCCGCCGACACGGCGTCCTCCTTGCGGCCCCGGTGATGGAAGAGGCGGCTGATGAGCTGCTGGTATTGCTTCTTGTGGGTGGGCGGCAGCGCAGGGCCGGGGCTCTGCTCCATGGAGCCGCGGCGCTTCAGGGGCCGGGGAATCTCCGCCAGCACCCGGGCCACCTCCTCGAACTCGGGCACCCTCTGAGCCTCGGGGGGCAGGACCGGCTGCAGGCGGGTGGGGCTCAAGGGGCGAGCCACCTCCTCCGCCTCTGCCACCTCGCTGCCCCGCAAGATGCTCTCCAGCTCGGGCTCCGTGTCGCCCCCCGCCGGGGCCCCTCGCACGGGCTCCACTGGTGCTTCGAGGGCTGAGGCCCTTCCCGTTGCTGCCAAGAGACACACCAGGTCAGCCCTCCCAAGCCCCCAACCCCAGTCAGCACCCCCAGACGTGGGGCAGCACCCCCAGACCCAGCACAGCACCCCCTAACCCAGGGCAGCACCCTGAGACCCAGACCTGTCAGCATCCCCAGATGTGGGGCAGCACCCCCAGACTCAGACCCAGCACAGCACCCCCTAACCCGGGGCAGCACCCTGAGACCCAGACCCCAGTCAGCACCCTCAGACCCATGACAGCACCCCTAGACCCAGGGGAGTCAAGGCAGCACTTCCTTCCCCAGATCTGCAAGGGCAAACAGGGCAGCCCCCCCTCCCCAGCCCCAGACAGCACCCCATGACCCAGGACAACACCTCTAGACCCAGGAGAGCCAAGGCAGCACCCCCTATCCCAGATCCAGAGGGGGAACCAGGGCAGCACCCCAGACCCTCACACCAGTCAGCACCCCCAGACCCCAGGCAGCACCCCGAAGCCCAGAGCCCAGTCAGCACCCCCTTCCCTACACAGCACCCCCAGACCCAAGGGGGGATCCCCAAAACCTGCTCAGTTCCACCCTTATCCCTACCAGCCCCCCTGGCCCTTGCACATATCCAGCCCCCCCCTCAGGGCGCCCCATTGCTGAGTGCAGAGCAATTCCCCGTTTCCCCCCACACGCTGCCCCATGGTGCTAGGGATCTGACCTCACCCCCACCCTGGGGGGACCAGGAGACCATCTGCCCCGGGTCTCTCACCTTCAGCCCCCGACGGGGCCGGTCGCAGCGGAGCCTGGGCCGGAGGAGATGGCTGCTGGAGCTGGGGCTGCTTCTGTGGGGAGCGGAGGAAGATGGGGGAGCCTGGGGCCCCCTGGGGCTGGCCCTTGGCACTGGAGGCTCCGGACGCCCAGAAGGCGTTTTGCAGCTTGAAGATCATGGAGAGGGGCAGGGGCTTGTGGCGCTTCGCCCGCATGCCCTGCGGGCTGGGGGGCGGCATGGCGATGCGCGAGACGGGCTGCTGGGAGAACTGCCAGTTGCGGGGCAGGGTGCCCGTCTGGCTGGCGGGCAGCAGCCTGCGGAAGGAGCTGTCTGGTCTGCGCTCGCCGGGCAGCAGGGACACTTTGTAGTTGCGTGGCAGCGTGGCGCTGTGGATGGCGTAAGGCTGGGGGCACTCGTCCTGGAGGGGGGAGAGGGCGCTGTGAGCCGGCCAGGATCGGACGCAGTGCTGGGAACACCCCCCGGCTCCCACCCAGCAGCACCGGGGGACACCCAGCCACAAGTCATTGCAGCTTCCACACCTAGTCAGCACAGCCCTGGCTCCAGGGTCCCCCAGCAGCGGGGCAGGGCCCATGCAGGGCTGCCGCCAGATTGCAGCGTCTGCCCAGTGCTGGGTTCCCAGTGCAGGGGCGAACTCACGGGCCCAGCTGGCCCCAAGCCCCTCCCCTGTCACCCCAGATCAGGCCCAGCTAGTCCCATCCCTGCGCCAGTGGCCCCAGATCAGACCCATGGGCCCAGCCAGCCCGGTAACTGGCCTCTGGCAGGGGTCAGCTTGGCCTGATGCAGATGAATTCTCTTCACCCCGCAGAGCACACAGGGACTGGTGCTGTGACTCCGTCCTCCCCATGCGGTACCACACTATGGGCCAGCCCCGCCGGCTGGTAGCCCCGGCCAGCACTTACCTTGCCTTGCCCTGCGGCCCCGTCCAGGCTCGATTCCCTCCAAGGAGCCAGCTGCAGCCCCGTGGGTGCCTGCCTGAGCCCCGCGTGCACGTCTCCTCCTGCGGGAAGGCAGCTGGTGAGGTGGGAGGCTCCCATGTTGTCTCAGGGACCAAGCCACACCCTACTTTCCTGTCCTACTAGGATGGGGGTCTTGGGGGGCTCTGTGTGGAAATGGAGCTGGCACCCATCATGGGACAATGCTAGGAGGGACCCCCGGCGCTGCTAGCTCCCCCATGGCCTGCAGGGATCCCCGGCACTGCCAGCTCCCCCAGGGCCTGCCAGGGACCCCCGGCGCTGCCAGCTCCCCCGCAGCCACGCGGCTTGCCAGGGACCCCCTGCACTGCCAGCTCCCCCGCAACCACACGGCCTGCCAGGGACCCCCGGGGCTGCCAGTTCCCCCGCAACCACACGGCCTGCCAGGGACCCCCAGGGCTGCCAGTTCCCCCGCAACCACACGGCCTGCCAGGGACCCCCGGCACTGCCAGCTCCCCTGCAGCCATGCGGCTTGCCAGGGACCCCTGGCGCTGCCAGCTCCCATGTGGCCTGCCAGGGACCCCCGACGCTGCCAGCTCCCCCACATCCACGCGGTCTGCCAGGGACTCCCGGCTGCCAGCTCCTCCACAGCCGGGAGCTTCCCAGAGACTGGGAGTGGGAGAGAGAAGTCTGTCCATCCCCCCAGGCCCTCCCCACGGACCCCGGGCGCTCACTCTCGTAGCCGGCCGAGTGGGACGATTTCTTCTCGTACGCCACGTCCAGGTCCGACTCGTTCCAGCTCTTCTGGGGCCTTCGCCGGATCACCAGGTCATCTGGGGAGAGAGACTCTGAATGGTCTCACCGGCGCCAGTCCCTGGGTCCTCAGCCCTGCTCTGCCCCCAGCAGGGGCCATTCCAGCCCCAGGATGGGGGATGGGCAGGGGAGACCTCACCAGTGTGACCCAGAGATAACTGCCTGTCTTAGCCCCAGCTCCTCCCTGCTCTGAGCCAGGGGTCCATGCCCCACCCCCCTTTTTACTGGCTGTAAGGGTGAGCAGTGGGGCGGGGAGGAGCGAGCAGGGAGCAGGGTCTTGGGGCGGAAGAGGTGGTGCAGGAGCAGGGCTTCAGGGGCGGGGACAGCAAGGGAGCAGGGCCTCAGGGACAAGGGTCGGTGCAAGGGCGGGGCCTCAGGGACACGGGTCGGTGCAAGGGCGGGGCCTTGGGGAAATGGGCAGTGTGAGGGCGGGGCCTTAGGGGAAGGGGCCGGGCCACAGTTCAGGCACCCACGTTGGGTGACCAGATGTCCCGATTTTATACGGACAGTCCCGATATTTGGAGATTTTTTTTTTATATGGTCTCCTATTACCCCTCACCCCCATCCCAATTTTTTACACTTGCTGTCTGGTCACCCTACACCCATGCCCCCCCACCCCACACACACACACACTTCAAGCCCCCCTCTAGTGCCCCCTAGAGGACCAGGACCAGCAGTGCACTCTGCTAGGCACTCCCCTTCCCCCCAAAGCCACATGGGGAGGGGGCCTGTGCGTCAGGCTGGGGCTGGCTTACCTTGGGCCCGGAAGGGGGCGAAGGAGCTGGGCCCAGTGGGGTACAGGCTGTGGCTCTCGTAGGGCGGCGGGTGGGGTGGCCGGGGAGACAGCGCGCGGTCCGGGAAGAACATCTGTGGCGCCGAGGCCTCAGAGGGGGTGGGCACCAACCTGGGGGAGCCCGCGCGGCCCACCGGCCTGGAGAAGGCCAGGCGCTCCGCGGCACCAGCCTGCCACAGGGAACGCGGGGAGGGCGCGCGTCCCTTGGGGCTGGGCAGGGGCAGCGAGTCGTAAGAGACGGGCAGCACCTTGGGCCGGGGCGACTGGGCCCGCTCCAGGGGCTCGCCCTGCAGGTAGAAGGGGGACTGGGGAGAGGCGGGGTGGGCCTTGGCAGGTGGGCTGTAGACGGCGGTGGGTGAGAAGGTCTCAGCGTGGTAGGAGATGTAGCTGTCGGTGCTCTCCAGAGAGAGGTTCTTCCTGGCGTACTGAAGCTGTGGGGACGTGGCCAAGCGAAGCGGCTCTGGGGCGTGCGAGGGGCTGGCGCCGTATCTGTCCACCTGAGAGCAGCAGGGATAGGGTTACCATTCGTCCGGATTCCCCCGGACATGTCGGCTTTTTTAAGTTAAAAATAGCGTCCGGGGGGAATTTGTCAATGTCCGGACTTCCCCCCATACAGAGCGTGCGCGGCTTACAGGGCAGCCGGCCGGATGGTGCCACTCGCACGGGCTCCGGCAGCCAGAGCCCTTCTTCCACTTCCCCCCTCCTCTCCCCTGAAACTTGACACCACTCCCCTCCTCTCTCTCCCTCCCCCCCCCCGCATTCGCAGATGGCCGGCCGGCCGTTTGCCTCGGCCTCCGGCAGTCTGGAGCTCCAACCCTGCTCCCCTCCCCCGCTGCCGAGCGCACCACTCTGCAGCACGGTAAGGGGGCCGGGGGCCAGAGAAGCGGCAGGGAGGTTCTGGGGTGGGGGGGGTAGTCAAGAGACAGGGAGCAGGGGGAGGGTTGGATGGGTCAGGAGTTCAGGGGGGGGCTGTCTGGGGGTTGGGGGCGTAAGGTTTTGGGCAGTCAGGGTACAGGTGGGGGGCGGTCTCAGGAGGGGGCAGTTAGGGGATAAGGAACAGGGAGGCTTAGGTAGGGGGTGGGGTTCTGGAGGGCAGTTAGGAGCAGGGGTCCCAGGAGGGGGCAGTCAGGGGACAAGGAGCGGGGGGGAGGGGTGGGGGAGCGGTGGGAGCAGGGAGTGGGAGGGAGTGGAAGGGGCAGGGGCGGGGCTAGGACAGGATGGGGGCGGGGCTCGGGCGGGGCTCCTCCCCTCCTCTTTTTTGATTGTTGAAATATGGTAACCCTAGGCAGGGAGAGCAGATGGGCTCAGCACGGGCCAGAGAAGGCCCCTGCCCCATCCAGGGAAAATGAGACTCTTATGGCACCACTGCACCGGGGGGGGCATAGCACTAGGGGGCGCTGTGCTGTAGGGAGCAGGGCAAGGACTCATTGGGGGCTCTGTCCCTTCGGGGTGAGTGCTGACCCCACTGGCCCAGCATAGCACTAGGGGGCGCTGTGCCATCTTGGGGATGAGAGACCTGAACTCCCGCCCACTTGCTTCCTTCACGAGCCCGCTCACAACACTCCCCTTTGCCAGGGTGTTAGCCCTGGGGCCCTGGTCAAATCCCATCCTCCTCCCTGAAACATCCCACCTCAGAGATGGCTGCATCTCAGTGGTGGGGCAGTGCTCCCCGTGACAAGCCGTCTCCCTTCCCTGCCGTACCTTGGGTTGCCCAGCAGTCTGCCCCGGGCTGTCCGTCCACAGGGTTTCCAGCTGTCTGGACAGCTCATCCACCTTGGCTACGGCCGTGTCCAGTTCCACCTGCTTCAGGTCAATGTGCTTCATAGCTAGGGCTGGGGGAGACGGCACCGTGAGGCCCTGTGCCAGGGCAGGCTCTGCACCCGGCTGAGCCTGGCTATGCAGCCACGGCCCTGCGGGGGCCCTTGTCCCTCTCTGAGTGTATTTGGGCAGGCTGTCGATTTCAAGAGAGGCCCTTAGACTCAGTGAGCGACGGGGTCCCAGGTTCATCCCATCCCCAGCTCATCTCCAGGCCTCTCCCAAGGAGTCGGTGGGTAGCAGAGAGCTCGGGCCTGTTGGTGGGACGCCTAGGCTGCCGGATCAGCAACCGCAGCCCAAGAGCTCTGGGAGGCTGTGACCAACTAGCTGAAAATCCACTAGCTACCGCACAACCCCCAGAACCCCAACTTACTGCACCCCAAACCCCTGGCCACCACACACACCTTCTGCATCCTCAGAACCCAAACCTACTGCACCCCCACCCCCTCGCCCCCCCACACCCCCTCTGCACCCCCCAAAACCCCAACCTACTGCACCCCAAACCCCTGGCCACCACACACATCCTCTGCACCCCCAGAACCCCAACCTACTGCACCCCGAGCCCCTGGCCACCACACACACCCTCTGCACCCCGCAGAACCCCAACCTACCGCATCCCCAACCCCTACCCCCTGGCCACCTCACACACCTGCCAGCCACCACACCCCCTCTGCACCCCCCAAAACCCCAACCTACAGCACCCCAAACCCCTGGCCACCACACACACCCTCTGCACCCCGCAGAACCCCAACCTACCGCATCCCCAACCCCCACCCCCTGGCCACCTCACACACCTGCCAGCCACCACACCCCCTCTGCACCCCCCAAAACCCCAACCTACTGCACCCCAAACCCCTGGCCACCACACACACCCTCTGCACCCCCCAGAACCCCAACCTACCGCATCCCCAACCCCCACCCCTGGCCACCTCACACACCTGTCAGCCACCACACACCCTCTGCACCCCCCAAAACCCCAACCTATTGCACCCCGAGCCCCTGGCCACCTCACAACCCTGCCAGCTACCACACACCACCACCAAATCTCCAACCACCCCATATCCCCCACCTTCCTGGCCACCCCACATGCCACCATGCACCCTCTGCTCCCCTCGGAACCCCAACTCCCTGGCACCCCAAATCCATGAAAGCCACCATGCACCCTCCAACCCCCAGGCACTGCCCCCAAGCCCCTAGTCACCACACACCCACCAGTGCCCGCTCCTGGCCACCCCCCCAAACACCTCCCCCCAGTCACCATACAGCTCCCCGCTCCCTCCCCAGACCACTGCGCACAAAGCACAGGGCCTCCCCCGCCTCCGCCCCCCATCTCTTTGCCCTTACACTGGAAGCTGAGGTCCAGCAGGTCCGGGGCACCATGCATCTTCTCACTGGCCATGGTGCAGGGGGCTCCGAGGCCACTGGCCACCAGCTGCAGTGTGGCAGGGATCTGGGGACGAGAAGCATTGCCATTGGGACCCAGAGCCGCCTTCTCAGCCAGGGCCTCCCCCTTGCCCTGCCCAAGTGCCAATGGGCTGAGTAGGCACCCGGTGCTCAGTATCGCTCCCCTGCCTTATGAAGCAGCCCTGGGAGCCAGGGGCGTGGCTGGCTCCTGCCCGGCCCTGGGAATGCAGGCGGAGTGGCTGACTCAGGGCTCTTGGGCAATGGAAGCAGCAGCAGAGACACCTGACCAGGCCACACGCGCCGCCAGTCCCAGCCCTCGCGAGCCAGATTGCCACAGCTAGCATCCAGCACCAAATGGGACAGGTGTGGGGACACCCGGGCACCGGGACCCAGCACTGCCACCGACGCGGGGGCTAGGGACACAGCGAGCACCCAGCCCACCTGGCACCACCCCCACCAGGTCGGTGATACTCCAGCCCCTGGCACATCTGCTCCACTCTGAGTGGCTGCTGCCCCCATCCCCCCAGCAGCCCCTCCGGGACCTGCCCTCCCCGCTCTCATCACCCAGAACCCCCCAGGGACCTGCCCATTCCATTCCCCTAGGGGACCCAGCCCCCACCCTGTTACCCAGAATCCCTTGGGGACTGGACTTGCCCCCCACCCTGTTACCCAGAATCCCTAGGAACCCTGCAGCCCATTCCTGGCCACATGCTGTAACTGGCTTAAATCACTTTCAATAATAATAATAATCAAAACAATTAATCTATTGTGAGGCTCTGCACCGGGCATCCTACCCGAGAGCAATCACCACCAGAGCTACCTGCTGTGGGCACCTCTGCCCCGAGCGAGGCACCCCCCGGACACGTCACGCCTGCGCCAGCGTGTGGCACCAAAATGGAAGTTATCGTGGGGAGAGGCTCCAGTGTACTCAGGGTGAGCCAGGCCAAAGCCCAGCTCGCCGTGCCTGAACCAGTCCTCACACCGGGCTAAAAGCCACCACGGCCTGGCCTGGCACAGCACACCCTCCCCCCAGTACTGGCAGTGCCACAGCCCCACAGGAGGGGCTGGCCTCAGCACCCCGAGACCACCACGACGCAGAGCAGAGCCCCCAGAACCGTCTCCTGAGAGCAAGGAACAAGTGGCATTAGGATACACGTGGGCCCCCAGAGACACAGGCAGGGGGGCGTAGACAACTGCATGGACAGGTACAGACAGACACACGGTGACATGGACACACGTACACTAATCCCACGGGACTCTTACATCCAGCCATGGGTCCAGAAAGACTGGGGTGGCCCAACCCAGAGCTGAGCCTTGTGCCTCTATCTGGGCCCAGCCAGAACCTGGTCTGTCCTCCTCAGCCACGGGGACCCAGAGCCTGGCTGCGCCTGGGGGCTGGTTCACGTTGGGCCCCTTGCTGGAAGCATTTTGAGCTGCAGCCTCAGACGCACTGAACCAAGGCTCTACACTGTCTCCAGTTACCAGCCACAGGCAGAAGCCGCGCCTGGGGCAAGTCAAGGGGGCAGGGGAGGGCACCAGCAAATGAGCTGGGGGATACGCAGCGAGGGGTTCAGAGCTGTGGGGCAGGGGATCATGCCCCTGCAGCCCCCACCCAAATTTCCTACCAGTGCAACAAGGGAGCTGGCCCCAGGGAGTGCGCGGAGCCCACAGGGGGGGCAGGACTGGGAGAGACAGGCTGGCGGGTCAGGGGATCGAATTCAATTCTCAGCTGTGGACGCCCTTCATCGCCAGCCCTACCCCGAGCCGCAGCTACCCCTGAGCTGCAGCCGATCGCGGGGCCTACCTAGGCTGGCACCGAGGGCCAGGGAAGGAAGAGCAGGGAGGCCACAGGGGGAGGACGCGGCCAGCTACGGCTGCGGTGGAACGCACAGGCCCTGGGAGGAACCAGTAGGCCATGGAGGAAAGGAATTGTAGGGGCTTTGCCATGGGGTCTGGGAAGGAGCAGAGTGAGCTAGGATGGGATCACTATGAGACCCCTGCTCCCAGGGGAAAGGAGGGGCCTGGGGCAGAGATGCCAACTCCATGGGTGCTCAGCACCCACCGGCGGCCCCGCTGACCAGCTCCTCCCAGCACCTCCTACCCACCAGTGATCAGCTGTTCAGCGGGGGGCTGGAGGCAATGGGAGGGAGGGGGCAGCGCGAGGGTGGGAAGTGGCAGGGCCGGGAAGAGGCGGGGCAGGGCCTTGGGAGAAGGGGTGCAGTGAGGGCAGGGCCTGGGGTGGAGCCGGGGTCGAGTCCCCCCTGGGAAATTAGAAAGTCGGCACCTCTGGCCTGGGGCACAGAGCCAGCCCTGCAAACGGAGCAGCGTGGGTCAGCCAGGCTGCAGGCCTAGCCTGGGGGGCTTGCCCAGGCCGGGGAGTGAGGGGTGCCAGCACACACGCCAGCTAGCCCAGTTTCAGCACCAGAGCCGACCAGCTTGCATCTTCCCCGCCACAAGGGTGGGGGCGGACTCAGCTCTCACTGTAAAACCCTCATGGAGACAAGGCTCGGGAGGGTTCACCCAAGGTAGCCAAGTGAGGCCAGCACTAGCCCCTGCCTGGGTATCCTCAGGGCATTGCTGCACAGCCTTGTAAAGCCCTCACGGCGCCAGTGGGAGAGCAAGTGTGGGCTGGAAACGCGTGGCTTTATGGGGGGTGAGGGCACAGCCCGAGGGGGGTTTAAAGCCAGGTGAGTTAAACTTGCCCCCTTTAAGCTCTGCCCTGCACTCAGCGCCTGTCGCCGGAGCTGTGTGCGGGCGTACACGACCACCCCTCATGCGGGTGCAGCGATACGGAGATCGGCCTGCTACCCGTGTGGGAGTAACTAACGCGCTGCAAACCCCCATGCTACCCCGGTAGAACTGCCTCCACACTGCAGAGACACTCAGAGCTATGCACAGGTGAGGCCCTGAAGCCAATGGCCAGGCTCCGGCCCGCATGCTGCTGTGACGTGCAAGCTCAGACGTTTCCCCGTGTGGCCACGGCTGGCTCTGGAGACCCAGGGAGGGAGCAAAGACTGAGGCTGTGTCTACACTGACACTCTTGTCGGTCAGGGGTGTGAAAAAAAACACCCCCACCTCCTGGGCCGCTGTAAGGTCTGTAGTATAGTGCGGAGACAAGCCAGCATGATAAGCCTTCAAGCACAGACAGGACCCTGATCCTGGCCCCACCCTGGTGAATCCAGGACCAGGGGTCGCAGGGAGGGAGAGTGGATTCCCCAGGCAAGAACGGAAGGAGTGCGGAGCCGCTCTGTCTGCTTTTCGGGACAGAACCTGGCGGGGCCCAGCCAAGGGGAAGGGCTTTGGGCTGCAGCTATCCGATACCCAACGGAAACAAGGCTGCCCGGGCCTGTCACCTTCCTGGCAGGAGCACAGGCTGGAGAGGAGGCTGCTTCCCGGGGGGGCTGGGAGTCAGAGCCTCGCTCACGCCACGTCGGCCGGAGCCTCAAGCACGCGAACGCCACTGCAGACCACGCTAACCAAGGCCAGAGAAACAGGCCAGGGGATGGGCCCAGAGCAACCCAGCTAGCCCTCCCGCAGGAGTATCTACAGCCCAGGAGCCGCCTGGCTGGCCAGGAGGGCTGGGGCCTGGCCCTGGGCTTAGTGAGAAGCCACAAAGCCTGGCAGGATGTGAGCCCTGTGGAGGGAGGGGAAGGCAAACACGCTAGGGACAGGCCGGGGGCTCTGCCTCTCCCTGACGGGGGATGGATTCGGTCAGGGATCATCCTAGGGGGAAGGCAGGGCCTTTCTAGCTTCCGCCCCATCGTCCCCTCAATCCTCCTGCTCTGGGGTTAGGCCCCCCTGCGCTCTGCCATGCTGGTACCCGTGCAGCTCTGCCCTCTCCCCCTCTGGACTGAGCTCCCAGCTGGGGCCATCCCCCCCGGCGAAGTGGAGTGCCTCTGTGGCCCGAGCTGAGCTCCGTCCCCACACCCACTGCCCTGGGAGGGCTCTGCCCTAGAGAAATGACTGCCGTGCTCTCTGACCAGGAGTTCGGGCCACGGACTGCAGCTCCAGAGTGCTGCCGGCTCATGGCCCCAGCCCCCGCCAGCTGGGTGACTCCCAAGAATGCCCCTGGGAGAGCAGCGTTAGGGTCACCGCAGGCAGGGCCTCCCAACATCGCGGGCAAGGCCAGGGACTGCTCCCCGCGCTGCCACCTGGGCAGCACTGGGCTCGGCTGCTCCCAAGTGTTGACGTGCTGCCTTGGTGGGTACGCACAACGCACATGCAGACACAACAGGCAGGTGCACACACACCATAGGTACATGCAGAGGTACCTATACCAGATACACACAGTGCATGCAGACACACAGAGCAGAGGAACATACCCTACATACACACACAGAGGCATGTACACCCCCCCACACACACACACACACACAACAGTGCGTACAGACACACAGAGGTACATACACCCTACATACACACACAGTGCGTACAGACACAGAGGAATGTACACCCTACATACACACACACTACATACAGACACAGAGGAATGTACACCCTACATACACACAGAGGAATGTACACCCTACACACACACAGTGCATACAGACACAGAGGAATGTACACCCTACATACACACACAGTGCATACAGACACACAGAGGAATGTACACCCTACATACACACACAGTGCATACAAACACAGAGGTACATACACCTGTAGCAGGGCGGTTACCCTGCTCCTGGGATAAAAGGAGTGAGAGCAGCTGAGGGAGGTGGCTGGGGAGCTGGCCTGATAAGAGGGCTGTGAGTAAGGAGCCCTGTGAGTCTCACTCCAGCCCTGGAGTGGGAAGGACCTCGCTGCCTGGGAGAGACAGGGTACCATCGGCAGAGCAATGCTGGGGAAGGGTCAGGCTGAGCTGGGGAGCTCAGGCCTGGCAGGAAGGCCTAAGGAGGTATTGGGGCTGCAGGGAGACAGCTGGGGCTAGAAAGGCAGCAGGTCCAACCCCCTTGCCAATGAGGAGTGGCCATGACAGACTGCAGTTTGCCCCAGAGAACTGGAGCTAGATGACGACTGGCAGTAGCCACTGAGGCAAGATGGGCATAGGGGGTCCCCCTGGGAGGGGAGACCCAGAGTGTGGAGGCGCTACACCCAGGATAAAGGGCACCGGGGTCAGGGAGGAACATGGGGCCTGAAGTGCCTGAAGTACAGTGGTGGAGATTGATGAGGAAGCAGGTACCGGTAGGGAGATACCGGCCAGTGGGAGGCACTCCGAGGCTGGACTGAGCTAATTCCCGGACTGACCAGCAGGAGGTGCCCCGGCAGTGAGTACCTGCTGTGCTACAACACCTTACACACACACGTACATACACCCTACACACACTGTGCATACAGACACAAAGAGGTATGTACACCCTACACACACACTGAGCACATGCAGAGGTACATATACCCCCCCCCCCCCCAAATACACACACACAGAGATGTGCAAAGCCCTAGACACCTGCGTGCAAAGCCCGGGAAGCCGGGGCACACCTGTGTGGCTGAATGGCCAGTGGTTTTGCTGAGCATCTCCTAGGCCCAGCCTGGCATTGAGCGTCACCGTGATGCATCCCTCAGGCTGGAGGAGGCAGGGACGGTTGGGAGACACTGATACAGAGACGTCACAGGGTTGTAGCACACGGGGGTTGAGGCTGTGTGGGGCTGAAGCAGCCTGACCTGGTGCTTCCGGGGCGGAGCAGCATCGCCCTGTAGGTCACTCCTGTCCCCCCTTGTGTATCACTGTCGTGGATTGTGGGAGAGTTAGGGCCCTGCACCCCTCTTCCCGAGATTCACTGCGAGACTCAGCCAGCCAGTAAAGCAGAAGGTTTATTTAAGGACAGGAACACAGTCTCAAACAGAGCGTGTAGGTACGACCAGACTCCCTCAATTAGGTCCCTCTGGGAGGTTCAGGGAGCTTAGACCCCAGCTTGGGGTTCCCTGCGTTGCACCACCCAGCCCCAACCGAAAACTAAACTCCCAACTCCTCCC
>NC_048313.1:1246400-1259677 GCF_013100865.1 Trachemys scripta elegans | reverse complement strand
CCAGCCAGTAAAGCAGAAGGTTTATTTAAGGACAGGAACACAGTCTCAAGCAGAGCGTGTAGGTACGACCAGACCCCCTCAATTAGGTCCCTCTGGGAGGTTCAGGGAGCTTAGACCCCAGCTTGGGGTTCCCTGCGTTGCACCACCCAGCCCCAACCGAAAACTAAACTCCCAACTCCTCCCGCTGCTCCTCTCCTTTGTTCAGTCTCCCGGGCAGAAGGTGTTAATTCTCCCCACCCCCGTTCCTGGCTCAGGTTACAGCTCAGGTAGCTTCCTTCAAGGGAAGTCGCCCCTCCTCACTGCAATCCCCCTGCAACATTCCCAGGTCAAATCTGCCCTGCTCCCTGCTCCGTCACAATCACCACCGCTGCTCCAGTGGCCCAGCTCTCCAGGCTCTGGTCCCACCCATCTCTGCTCCAGGAAGAAGGGCCCAGGACAAGAGGAAACAGGAAGAGAGCGCCATGGAGGGCGCCCCCAGCCCCTTAGGCCAGCCTGCAGCTGAATAGAGATGTCCCCCTGGGGGGCTGCCGCTCAGCTGTGACACTCTGCAGGAGAAGAGGATGGTGGGAGCGCCAAGCCCAGGAGTGTCAGGAACCTCCATCACCCCAGCCCCCTCAGAGAACCCAGCCAAGGCACCCAGGGAACGAGCCACGGGCAGCACTGCTCTCCAGGAGCTCAGTACGCTGGGGAGACGTGGCCCCAAACACGCTTATAGGGCGCAGCCCCCACCCCCAAATGCACTGCAAACCCCTGTAAGATCCCGCTCTGGGAAAGCCCCTTGGCACGCACTTGACTCCTAGCTTCAGCGGGACTCCAGCGGCTTCCATGGGACTTTGCAAGCTCTCAACAGGAAGCAACTGTTGGCATGTGTGTGACACCCAGAGAAGTTTTGGGGGGTTCAGCTCATGGGAAAAGCGCATCCCCCCAACCCCAATTCTGTACTTAACCATTTTTGCATAAAGTTTCCAAGTAGGCGAGGGGCGCTGGGGGTCCCCGTGGCCAGGAGGGAAATGGGGCGCCAGCCCTTCAGGTGAGACAGGCCCCAGGCCCATTGCCGCTGGCCAGTCAGTCAGGGCTTGAGAATCCTACAGGAAATGGAAGGAGGGACACGTCACCAAGGAGCGTACACAGGAACAGCGCGAGCGTGTAGGGACAAAATCAGGAAAGCCAAGGCAAGGAATGAGCTACCGCTGGCAGGGATGTTAGAGAAAACAACAAGGGGTTCTACAAATACGTCCGACGGAGAAGAAAAATCCGGGATGGTGTGGGGCCCCCACTCAACGGAGAAGGCGAGCCAGTAACTGCCAAGGCCTACTTTGCTTCAGTCCTCACACAAAAAAATAACATGTGACCGGACGACTAGCGAAGTTACCACAGACAATAAAGGGGACGGGATAAGTAGAGAACATGTCAGATCTTCTGCCCAACCGGAAAGAATTCAGATCAACAAGGCCGGTTGCTATTCACCCCAACGTGCTGAAGGAATTGGCTGACGAAATCTCAGAGCCACTGGCGAGAATATTTACAAACTCATGGATGACAGGAGAGGTCCCGGAAGACAGGAGAAGGGCCAACATGGTGCCCATCTTTAAAAGGGGGAGGAAAGGAGAAGCCGGAGAACTATAGACCACTCAGCCGGACCTTGATACTTGGGATCTACTAGAGCAATATATAAAACATTCCATTTGCAAATACCTGGAGGCTGAAGGGGTGATCGCTAGCAGCCAGCATGGATTTACTAAGAACAAATCACGTCAAACCAGCTTGATTTCCTTCTTTGACAGGGTAGCTGGTTTGGTGGATGGGGGGAATGCAGTGGGCATCATAACCTGGACTTTAGCCAGACTTCTGACACAGTCCCACATGACAGTCTCATAAGTAAGCTGGAGAAATGCGGGCTTGGCAGAGCTATCATTGAGTGGATACATAATTGGTTAAACCACCACAAACAAAGAGTAACTATCAATGGAATGATGTCCGATTGGAGGGCGGTCTCCAGTGGGGTTCCGCAGGGATCTCTTCTGGGTCCGATGTTGTTTAACAAGTTTATTAATGACTTGGATGTAGGTATAGAGAGCACGCTGATCAAATCTGCAGATGACACAAAGCTGGGGGTGGGAGATTGCCAACACTTTGGAGGATAGAGCTGGAATCCAAAAGGATCTTGATAAATTGGAGAACTGGGGTATAGACAACAAAATGAAATTCAACAAAGACAATTGTGAGGTGCTACACTTGGAGGGGTGGGGGGAACAAATACAGAATGGGGGGGGTAACTGGCTTGGCAGCAGCACTGCTCAGAAGGATCTGGGAGTTGTGGTTGATCCCAACCTCAACGTGAGTCAACAATGTGATGCTGTTGCAAAAAAGCAAATGCAATTTTCGATTGTATTAGCAGAAGCACAGCCTGCAAGTCACGGGAGGTGACGGTACTGCTCTACTAGACGCTGGTTAGGCCTCACCTGGAGTACTGTGTCCAGTGTTGGTCACCAATGTATAGAAAGGGTGTGGAGAACCTGGAAAGGCTCCAGAGGTGAGTGACAAAGATGATCAGAGGGATGGAATGCAAGCCATACGAGCAAAGGCTGAAGGAACTGGGTATGTTTAGTCTGGAAAAGAGGAGATGAAGGAGGGACAGGATAGTGGTTTTCAAATACTTGAAAAGGCTGCCATAAGAAAGATGGAGATAAGTTGTTCTCCCTTGCCACAGAGGGCAGGACAAGGGGCGGTGGGTTCAAACTACCGCCCAGCAGATTCAGATTAAATCTCAGGAAAAACTTCCTAACTGCCTAGGGAGGTCCTTTGATGGAGGTTTGCAAAAGGAGGCTGGAGCCACCCTGTCTTGGGTGATTTAGACACAACTAATCCTGAATGTTGGCAGGGGGTTAGACTAGGTGACCCTTGCAGTCCCTTCTAACCCTATGGGTCTATGATTCTAAGTTATCCTCACTTGCCCCCAGGACCCCTCACAGCAGCTCTAGTGCCCCAGGGCCCCCCTGCGGAACCCTGGCTGGGTCTGTTCACGCCGCCCCCTCTCGATCTGGGCCCTGGCTGGGGAGCCCTGCCAGGGAGAGGCACAGCTAGCGCCATCATGGGGGCAGCGCCCAGACAGAGGGGCAGAGATGCCAGTGCAGAGGGCAGCACCAGGGCGGTCCTCTCTCCCTCCACCCTGCCCAGCTGCAGCCTCATGCACTCTCACCCTTCAGCAAGCAGGCAGGGAAGCTCCCGCCGCCTCGTGGGCAGCAGAGTGAAACCCAACAACCCAGTGCTGGGCCAGGGGGCTCCACCTCTGCGCCAGTGCATCAGGGAGCACAGCACCCCCAGGGACCTGCCGGAGCCAGGGCAGTGTTACCAGCTCCAGCGGCCGCAGGGAGAGCAAGGCACAGACAAGCAGGGACTCAGCCAAGGTCATGCAGCAAGATGGAGAAGTCTTAGGATTCCCATCTCCCAGCCCTTTCCCCACTAACCACTAGACCCCACTTCCCTCCCACAGCTCTGAACAGAACCCAGGAGTCCTGGATCCCAGCCCCCTCTCCATTCTGACCACTAGACTCCATCCCCTACCAGGGCTGGGAACAGAATCCAGGAGTCCTGGTTCCCAGCCCCTTTCTCTTTCCCACTAGACCCCACTCCCCTCCCAGAGCCATGGACAGAAGCCAGGAATCCTCCTTCCAACCCCTGCTGTCTCCATAGCTCCTGAGAGAGCTGCCCGTGGGATCTGTCCGCTCAGAACTCCTGCTCACCCCCGGCCTGACAAGCGGAGCAGTGGGCACCACACGGCTGAGCGTCCCAGGCAGTTATGGGTACCAAACCCGACAGGTGCAGGCACACCAGCGGGTCCCCAAGAGACGGCTCTTGGGAGTGCAGCTGTCCAAGCCCCCTGGCCCAGGTGAAGGGCTGGTGCCAGCCACCAGCCTCTGCAAAACTAGGGCAAGCGGCCCCGACATAGTCACTTTCCCCAGAGCAAACGCAAATTGAATGGAAGATCAGCCTGGCCATGCAGTTGGCTACCTCGGCGCTGACAGCAGACACCTGAGGACCGGGGAGCCAGGGCCCTCGGCACAGGGTTCAGCTTTCCACTGGCAGCCATGGACCTGCTCTGTCCCCAGCTTCTCCACACTCTCTGGCAGGGTCTGACTGGATCTGCTAGGTCAAAGGGGCTTTTCCATGGTGGAGGGACCGCAGGAGCTACCCACCTGCCTGGGGCAGGGGGAGGGGGGGTCTTATGCCAAACACCCTGGGAGCTTCTCCTCATATGCTGCCCATGGCTGGGCCTCGGGAGGGCCCCACACATCCTTGTGTGGCTGGCATGCAGCCCCCTGCATGGCCCTGGCTCCCAGGCGGTGCTGGCGGGCGGGTGAGTAACACACAGCGCTGTGCATGTCCCAGACACTCGCTCTTCCACCGCCCACTAGGGAAACCTGTTCCCTAGCCAGACACACCCAATTCCAGAGAGCCAGGTAACGCGCAGCTGGAGCTGCCCCGCCCACAGGATGCACCAGGCAGACAGACCTGCCCAACACCCTGAGACCTGGTGTCGGGAGACACCATCATGGACCCAACTGCCCTGGACCTGGGCTGCCACCCGCCACTGCCAGCTTGGCAGGGAGTCTGTGGGGGTCAGTGTGCGCCTCCCCTGCAGGGCCCGGGAGTCTGGGGCTGGGTCTACTGCACTAAACCCCTTCCCTCGCGGCCCCAGATTCTGGCAGGTGGGGGCCTCTGAGCACAGACTGCCCTGCATGGAGGGCTACCCATCAGCAGGGCCCCCCAGGGTGGGATGGGGCCCCACAACCAGGGTCTTAGGTTTAAATTCCAGCTGGCCCAAGTCTCCCTGACCATGGGGTTCTACGCCAGCGCCCCCCGCTAGCTCAGCAGCCCCTCAAGCACGCCAGGGCAGGAGCATCTCACTCTCGAGCCTGGGAAGTTTGGGGCACCCTAGCCCCACTGGATTTCATAGGCACCCCTGTCCTCTTGGCTTCTTCGAGAGCTCAGCCCTGGGCCGTGCGATGGCTACAGAACCAGAGACACGTCCCCTCCAGAGCTCAGCACAACGGGTGCCATAGGATGCCCAGCCTAGAGCTCCCCAGAGACGGCACCGCACCAGCATAGCATGGGCCATGCTGCCCTCGCCTGTGGTGATGCCACAGCACAGACAGGCAGGGAACACCCTGCTCTGGAGCATGATGGGAGTCCGAGGGAATCTAGCCAGTGAGCGTGGACAGGGTAAGCACTGTCCTGCTCAAGCACACGGGGCGCAGTGAGAGCCCGTCGCTCCCGGAGTCAGAATCCCATAGGAATTAAGGAAAATGCCTGTTTGGTGCTGACCTGCCAGAGACACTCCCAGGAGCTGCATGTCCACCGGGCCGCCACAATGCCCAGGATCGGCGCCAGCCCCGTTCGCGCTGGAGTCACTGGGGAGCGCCGCGTGGGACCCCTGCTCCTGGATGCTACAGCCGCAGGGTGACTACCATGAGTTACCCACGCCCCTCCACCTCCGGTCCCCACCACCGCAGGACCCGGGCGCCTCGCAGTCCCAGCAGTCTCCCCGCGGTATGGCTGGGACCCGAGGCCCAGGGAGGCTGAGTGACTCGTCCCACGGCCAGCCTGCAGCAGAACAGAGACTGGACCCTGGGGCAAAAGAACGGCTGCTGGAACCGCAAACAGACACACCCCTCCACTGTCAGCAGGGGGGGGGGGAGCCCCCAGTGTGTCTGTGCCCAAGGCAGCGAGGGCAGTTCTGGGATAAGCCAGCACCAAGGGGGGCTGGGGGAAGCCAAGGGGCCAACTAGAGCCCCCGGGGACACAGAGCTCTGTAGGCAGCGGCCCCGGCTCCACAGGGCAGGCTGGAGCCCTGGGGGCAGCGTAAGAACAGAAGTGGATAAATCAACCCACGCTCTGCTCCATGTTCCCCAGATGAGAAGAGGGTGAACGCCATTCCCTGGGTGTAACTATGCTACCGAGTCTTGGCCCGGGAGGGCTGGCCAGGCCTGATGGGGTCTGTCTCCACAACCAGAGCTCCCCCCTGCACGGGACCTGGCGCTAAGACCCTTTCCAGAGCCAGCGGATAACGCCAGCTCACACGCCAGGCACCGGACTGGTCCTGTCTCGCAGGAGCTGCACTCCCAGCCCCACAGACACGAGGCTCCATTCTAGCCGGGACCCCCCACCCCCCAGGGGTCAAGTGGGCCTGGCTGACCATGGCCCATTCAGCCTCTCTGCTGAGATTATATGGAAGGGGTCAGTTAGTGCCACTGGCCACAACAAGGTTGGCGATGGGACCCTACCCAAAGGGCTGGGCCTCATCAAACCCTCTTCACCTCAACCACAGAGCAGCAGAGAGGGGAGACGGTGCAGTCACTAGCAAACAACATGGGCTGGTGCCCTATAGTGGAAAGGCCCCAAATCCCATTCCCTGCCCCCTGAGCCAGCCCGTCATGCCCCATTCCCTACCCCCCGAAGCCAGCCCGACCCACTGCCCTGAGGCCAGAGTGGTGCTAGCGCCCCCTAGAGGGGAAAGGCTCCATGTCCCATTCCCTATCCCCTGAGCCAGCAAGGCCCCTGCCCAGGGGCCAGATCACAGCAGACGCTCTCTGTTTGGGGTGGGGCTGTTGGTACCCTCCAGGCACTTTCCCATGGGAGCACGCCTGGTGCAGAACGAAGCTGGCAGAGCTCAGGGTCTGCCAAGGAAGCCGTGTGGAGGCATTCTGCACGGAGGAGGTCCTCGCAGGCGCCTCCACAGAGCTGGGGGAGCAGACAAACAGGAAGGAGACCCCCCAGCAGGAGGTGGAGCCAGGGAGGGAGAAGGAACAGACAGCGATTGCCTCATGCGAATGGCGTGTACTCGCGCTGCCGGGCAGGCGTGGCCGTGCATCTTTACAAGCACCATCTAGCTGCAGTCAGTGCTGGGAGCCGGCCAGGAGATCAAACAGCCACTTCCAACCAGGCTGAGCCAACGCACCAAAGCCCTTAATAGCAGGGCAGGCTCTGCGGCAGTGCCCGGCGTCTGGGAGTAACTCCCATAAAGCCCAGCCCGCTGCCCAGCCCAGCCCAGCCGCCTCGCTCCCCTGCCCGAGACAAACACCCGAGAGCCGCTCTCACAGCCCGCCCCTGCCTGGCACCCACAGTGGGGAGCATGAGGCTAGAGGGACACGGCCCTGGAGAACCAGGCCCAGGGGGTGCACACAGGAATCATTTCACCCACTGAAGTGCAGCCAGGTGGAACAGGGCAGGTTGTTACACAGCCACACAAGCAACCCTGAGCGCAGTTTGGGACAGGAAGTGAGGAAGGTTCCCACAGCAAACTACCGGGGCCTCGAGAGATACACAATGGGCACCACAGCCCGTCACCCATGCTGCCCGGCACGGTGGGCGGAGCACGGGCTGACCAAGCCCCCACGGCCTAGCAGAGCAGGGATGCCAGGGGAACTAGCAAACCAGCCAGTGGGAACGTGGCCCCCTCTCTGCCCTCCTGCAAAAAGTCCCTGGGATGTTTAGCAACCAGCATCTCTTTTGAAAGATGGCATCTCTATGGGCATAGCGCCACCCGCCACCACACTGGAGTCAGCATGGACTGCAAGAAGACAGCGCCCCCTGCAGCACAATGCTCATTAGCACTGTACTGGGGCATTGGGGTTGGCACTGCCTACAAGGGGAGAGCGCCCCCAGCTAAGCCCCATGTGCCACTTCCTGAAGCACTGTGCCCAGCACCATGTGAAGTAATTGGCACCAGTGCAAACTGGGTGTTTAACATGCCGGTTTGGGCCCTCACTTTTCCCTGGCAGCGGTGGCTCTGCAAGGGGGCACCGATGAACCATTCCCCCAACGAGCTGGGCCCCACGAAGCGTGCAAAACTGGCAGCCCCAGGGGGTTCGGCGGCCAGTGCCTGCCCTGTGCTGCCATCTAGATGGTCTGCCCACACGCCCTGTGTGATGGCCCTGCAGCCACTTGACTGAACCCAGAGGGGGGGTTGGCAGCGGCTGGGGCTGGGGCTGGCAGGGCCCCTTGGGGAGCGGAGACGAGCCGGTTTCTGCGGCATGAGCTCCTTGCCAATGGAGAACTGTCAACAATGAGAGCGGCCTAATGCATCCCAGCAGCAGGTTCCCCGGTCCCTGCAGGCCCAGCCCCCCACCCCAGCAGCTCCGCACCACCAGCCGGGGGGTCCGGATTCAGGGCCAGTCTGTGCTCAAACCTCCCAGAAGCCAACCCCACCCGAGTGGAGCCGAGAAACAGCGTTGGGGCAGGAAGTCAGACACGGGGCGGGGGAGGCGAGTGGGAGCCGGTCTCCCTTGCCGCCCTCTATGGACTAGGGGGAGAGATGCCCCCTACCATGCTGGAAGGGAGGAGCTCTGAGGGGACAGGCCACAGACCATCCCCACAGTGCTGATAAGGGGAGAGGTGGCTGGGAACCCAGGTGTGCCTCCCCCTGCTGGGATCTCTAGCCCCACTGCTCTGGCTACTTTGGGGTGCTGCCCAGTCCCCCCATGTTCCCTCCTGTCCCGATTCTCCCCCACTGAGAGCCCTGATCTGGAGCGCTTCATGCCCACTCTGCACAGGGGTACATGCCCCACAGGGCACCAGGCCCAACCTCCCACCCAGCTCTGATCTCCCGCCTCCGTGCTCCAAGGCCTGGAAGAACCTGTACCTTCCCCAAGCGAAAGCCAAATGTGCCTTCCCCACCCACCCCCAGCTCCTTGGCAAAGGACCTGCCAGGGGAGCCAGATATGTCAGTGCCACACAGCTGGAGGGAGCAACACCATGAAAACAGATTGCACAGCGCCGCCGATCCCGGCACAGGACACCACATATTCAGCCCCTCTTCACTCCATCCCAATGCACCCATCACCACTATATCTAGGCAGCAAGCAACGTTTCCTAGTGCCGTGGAACCAGCAGCACCCAGGACTGCACCGGGAGGTGCCTGGGGAAGCCGAGAGCACAGAGACCGGCCCATTACATAGGGGGGTGCCCATCGGCTTGCCCGCTCACAGAAATAAGTTTGTCGTCACATTCCGAACCTGCCACTGGGCACAGTGCTGGATAACACATTGCCCAAATGCTTCTGCTAACACGATCAGCAGCCAGAGAGCTAACGACCATCTGTCAGCATTAGGGTCCAGAGTTAACACTCCGCCAGGGCTGCTCACACGTCTCCACCTGGCTGTCTCCAGCTCTCTCTCAGCAGATTCAGACCAGTCACTCAAATGGGCAATTGCCTCCCCACATGCTGCATGGTGGGCGGAGCATGGGCCCCCCAAGCTCCTACAGCCTGGCAGAGCAGGGACCCCCAGGGAACGAGCCATACAGCCAGGAGCGTCACATGCCACCCAGGTCGCAGGGGTCTGAACCAAGGGCCGGGGCAGTAGGAAGGCCCAACCGCAGCCAGCCCTGGGTTGCAGTTAAGTTTCAGCAGCGCCTTTGGGGACTGATAGCCCCTCTGCTACATTTCGGGCTGCACGACACAGCAACCCCAGTTACTGGATGTGGCAGATCCCAGCTGGGGTCTGCAAATGCCAGTCCCTGCTGGCAGTCTGGTGGCATGTCATGTAGCAGCTCCCAGAGCCCCTGGCAGGGGACACTGACAAGCTGGTATCAGCGAATGATCAGAATGCGGGAGGCCAGAATGCAGCCAGCCACTAGGAGCCTTTTATGGCTGGCTGGTATGTGTACTTATCTCAGGCTGCTCACTCCAGACTGGAGGCTAATCCCAGTGACTCATATACAGGATGGGCTGGAACCTGCAGGAGGCCAGGGGGTCCCTGAGGCTGCTCCGGGCCTCGTCCCCTGGGTAAATGGGGAGTTAGGTTACACTGGGATGAGCGAGGTCAGAATCAGTCCTGAGGTTGGTGCTGTTTCATGTCCGCACCCACAACACACATGGTACAGGGGAAGTGGGGCTGGGAAGCTCAGCGGAGTCCCAACCGGAGCGGTCTGTGCCCACGGAGGCTGGACCTACCGAGACAAAGCCAAGGCATTTCCTGGGGCTGGCAGCACCCCTCCCCAGCTCCTCCGGGGCCCGCCTGGGCGTGGTTGGACCCCAGTGCGTGGGGTCTCTCAACAGTCCAATGCCACATGCCAGCTGGGAGCAAACCCTGAGCCAGACCAGACCAGATCAGCATCCCCCCACAGACCAGAGCGCCAGGCCTTCGTCGGGCTGCTGCAGCCGGCTGACCCCGGTGATGGCTTAACCCTGGCCAAGGGACAGCAGCGCCAGAGGGAACCACAAGGCCAGCCTGGGTAACACCAATGACCAGACCCCCCCAGCCCTGTGCCCAGCTCTCTCCCCCGACCGGTCCGACATCCCGTGTCCCGACCAAGCTCAGACACGTGTCAGGGAGGCCGGGGCAGCGCGCTAGGACGGTCTCACCGCCCCCCACCCCACCCCCAGGATCGTACCCGGGGCGCGCCCCTTTCCCGCCCCGCAGCTCCCTGCATGGACAACGGCCGCCCCCTCCCTGCAGCCGGCTGCGCTCCAGGGGCGCTCGCCCCACCGCCTGGGCAGCCGCTGGGTGCCCCGGGCAGGAGGCAGCCCCCCGCAGCCGGGGCAGCGCCGCTGGGACGGGCCAGTCCCCACGCACAGTGGGCAGGTGCCCGGGCTGCGCGACCCCCTGGCCGGGCAGAGCGCGCGGGGCTGGTACTGACCTGGCGCCGGGCGCTGCCTGCGCGCTCCGAGCTCCCTCCCTCCGGCCGCGCCGCGCTGCACTGGGAGCAGGTTTGGGCAGCTGCACAGGTGGGACAGGGAACAGGCGCGCCCCGGTGCACGCTGGGAGCTGTAGTTCTCCCCGAGGCTCCAGTGGCCAGGGCGGGGCGGCCTCTGTCCTGGGACTCATCCAGAACAGGGTGAGATCGGCGGGACAAGGACCGGCTCTGCTCTGGTTTGTGCAGCACTTAGCGCTCGGGGTTCCAGGTGACTGGTCTGTCCAGGGAGTTCCCAGGGGCAGGACTGGCTCTGTTCTGATTTGTACAGCACCTAGCGCTTGGGGTTCCAGGTGACTGATCTGTCCAGGGAGTTCCCAGGGACAGGGACAGGGACTGGCTCTGTTCTGATTTGTACAGCACCTAGCGCTCGGGGTTCCAGGTGACTGGTTTGTCCAGGGAGGTCCCAGGGGCAGGGACCGGCTCTGTTCCAGTTTGTGCAGCGCCTAGCGCTGGGAGTTCCAGGTGACTGGTCTGTACAGGGAGTTCCCAGCAGGGCCGGCTCTAGGTTTTTTGCCACAACAAGCAAAACATTTTTTGGCCGCTCCCCCCCCCCTTTTTTTTTGGCTTTTACACGTTTGCACTTTGCAATGTTGTTTTGTTTTGATTGTTTAAAGTTTTTTTTTTAAAAAGCACCGGAAAGTAGTTTTCGTTTTTGTTCCAGCATTTTAGCCCTATAACCACTGGCACCGACGGGAGGCGGAAATTGGCACGAATGGCGCCGATCGGGCAGCACAGTACACACAAGTAATCGTGATTCCTGATTTAATTAATCAGTAACCTTTAACATTTACACATTTAGGCACATTCACATTATGAGTGACCGTGTCACAACGTGACACGAAATTTTTCACGTCACGTTCCTACCGCACTACTGGAGATTTTTTTGATCTTCGTGTATTATTATTTTTTCGTACATTGGTGGATTTTTCTGGGGGGAAAAAAAGGATGGCTGGAATGCCGCCCCTGGAAATATGCCGCCCCAAGCACGTGCTTGCTTTGCTGGTGCCTAGAGCCGGTCCCGGTTCCCAGGGGCAGGGACTGGCTCTGTTCTGTTTTGTGCATCCCTTAGTGCTCGGGTGTTCAGGTAACTGGTCTGTGCAGGCGGGTGACAGGGTGTCACGGACTCACAGGACTTGTGCTCTCTCCCGGCTCTGTACGGTCCCTGGGAGAAACCCCCTTCAGTGTGACAGCCCTTCTTGGGGGTCCACTCTCTCATGGGGTTAAGCCGTAGGCCCCTCCTCCTCCTGCAACCGCGCCTCTCTGAGCCTTCAGCATGCCTGTCTCTCGCTGTGGCCCCCCTCACAAGTCCACTCACTCTGGACCCCCGGGGCTTCCACTCCCAGAGGGAATAATGCAACCCTGATCTCTAGCCCGGAGCGACTCTCAGCCAGCGTAACACAGGAGGGTTTATTGAGCGTTGAACACAGCGCAGGAAACTCTCCAGGCCCTCGGGCCTAGCAACCCCTGAGCACAGTACATCTAGGTGTCTTCTGCATCCAGGAGGGCTCTGGCTGCTCCCTTCCCCAGTCCAGCAGCCCCCTCCTTCCAGCCAAGGCATCCTATATCATCTTCTTCAACAGCTCCTCCCTGTCCTATGTCTTCCATCCCAGGTAAACAGGTCGCTGGGGCCCTCTCGCCTCCTCTAGCTAGAACTGGTTGGTCAGGTCACCAGGATCCCCTCTCCTCAGCCCTTTGTCCTCCCACTGGCCAGAACCGGCTGACTGCCAAGCTGGGCTGGGCCTCTTAATCACCAGGTCACCAGTTGTTAGGGTCCCCCATCTCCAGGCCGTTGTCCAAGGTCCCAGCTGCTAGACGAGGTCACACCTGGTCCTCTGCAACAACAAACCCTCTCCCACCACCTCATTAAACATGCAGCACATGGGGAAACTGAGGCGGGCACACACCTTTAATGTAAAACACTACAAAAATCCCCAACTTTGTCACACAGGGGCAGGGACCGGCTTTGTTCTGGTGTGTGCAGCACCTAGCGCAGCCAGGATCTGGGTGACTGGTCTGTGCAGGAGGTTGGCAGGGGCAGGGACCGGCTCTGCTCTAGTTTGTGCAGGACCTAGCATGGTGGAATCCAGGCGACTGTTCTGTCTGCAGAACATCTGCAGTCCAAGACCACTGCTCTAGCCCCCTGAGCTATGGACCCCCTGCCCAGGTCCCTTTGGTAGAGGGAGGTTAATGCTGAGGAGAGATGAACTATCAAGGAATGAGTGACAAGCCACCAGTTAGGAGATTCCAAATCTGAGACAGCTACCAAGGCCCCGGCAAGATTTGAGACAGTGACCCAGGCAGTCCAAGACCGCTGCTCCAACCTCCTAAACTACAGCTGGTCGAAGACTCTAGCAATTTTCAGCTCACAACCTCACACTTAAAATCGCAGCACCGTAACTGTCACGGAGTATTGGGGAACTCAGGGCCCTGCACCCCCAGCTTCCTGCGATTCACCATGACTCTCAGCCAGCCAGTAAAGCAGAAGGTTTATTTGGATGACAGGAATACAGTCCAAGACAGGTCTTGCAGGCACAGACAACAGGGCCCCCCTCAGTTAGGTCCAGCTTGGGGTCCCAGGGCAT
>NC_048313.1:1173531-1241603 GCF_013100865.1 Trachemys scripta elegans | reverse complement strand
GGGGGGCCCTGTTGTCTGTGCCTGCAAGACCTGTCTTGGACTGTATTCCTGTCATCCAAATAAACCTTCTGCTTTACTGGCTGGCTGAGAGTCATGGTGAATCGCAGGAAGCCGGGGGTGCAGGGCCCTGAGTTCCCCAATACTCCGTGACAAGGGGTAACTGAACTGTTTCCTCCCCAGGTGTTGCCAGGAATAAATCAGCGGGGACACGGCTCTTGCCATCTGGTGAATAATTGATTGACTGACTGACTGACACACACACACACACACACACACCTCAAAGGGGGAGGGATAGCTCAGTGGTTTGAGCATTGGCCTGCTTAAAACAGTTGTGAGTTCAATCCCTGAGGGGGCCATTTAGGGATCTGGTGCAAAAATCTGTCTGGGGATTGGTCCTGCTTTGAGCAGGGGGTTGGACTAGATGACCTCCTGAGGTCCCTTCCAACCCTGATATTCTATGATTCAAACATAGTTACTCAAAGTCTGAGATGGTTTGGTGTGATCCCTACCTGGGCTACTGTGGGCCTTCCTTCTGTCCAGCTGATGGGGAGTTTAGGGGTCTGCTCCTTGCCCAAGAAAAGCTCCCTTGGATTGCTCCTAGGTGTTTACTTTTACTTCATCTTTTGTAGCTAACTCTTACAAAACACATCTCCCACAGTAACCACTCCTGGGTCAGCAATTCTCCTAACTTCAACAAATTGCTCATTGTCTCTGATCCCCAAAGCCTTTCTAATATTTCTAGTCATAACAACAATCCAATGTGTACGTCAGGGGCTCTTAACAGCAAGGTCGCTAGCCACTTACTCCCTTCCATTCTCATGGGCTGTTAACTTTTCTATCCCATCTTTCCATTCTGATTAGCAAAACTGTGATCATGCAGCTGTTTGGCCTTGCTGCCTGTGAGAGTCCTAGCGATCATTCCTAGCTAGGTGGGATTCGGTTTTCGGCTAACGATGGCTGGACACACAAAATGGCTGCAGTTCAAACTGATCAAGTTCTGGAGTTAGCACAAGGCTGGAACATTGACCTGCCAACGTTTAACTCCGATGCTTTCAGCAACTTCACTATTAGGACCTGCCACTGTAGTTTAAATGATCCAGCCCTCAACTCCCGGCCAGCCCCCAGCGGATTCTGTAAAGCAGCGGGGCAGGGATCCAACAGGTGCCTCTGATTCCTCGATGAGCTTTTTCTTGCACCGTGGGTGTATGAATGGTTGTGTGTAGGAAGCGATGACTGTGGGACTGACCCTGAACTGAAAGAGGGAAATGGTTGTTTAAGAAAGATGGGGAGGTGGGGGGGAGAATAAACGTGGCCTACAACGATGAGGAAAGATTAACAAGCTGTTGCTGTAACTACTTGGTCACTTAGTCTGAGGGGTTTATTGTTATTTAACTGTTTTTAAGGTCTCTGCTGCCTGTAATCTTTTCCCCAGCTGGTAGGGTTGCCAACTTTCTAGTCACACAAAACCGAACACCCTAGCCCTCCACCCCTTCCACAAGGCTCCGCCCCTGCTCACTACATTCCCCCTCCCTCCGTGGTTCGCTCTCCCCCACCCTCACTTTCACTGGCTGGGGCAGAGGGTTGGGATGCGGGAGGGGGCGAGGGCTCTAACTGGGGGTGCAGGCCCCAGGGTGGGGCAGAAATGAGGGATTCAGGGTGCAAGAGGGGGCTGCGGGTTGGAGTGTGGGAGGGTGTGAGGGCTCTGGGGTGGGGCTGGGGATGAGGGGTTCAGGGTGTGGGAGGGGGCTCTGGGCAGGGGGTTGGGGTGCAGGGAGGTGAGGACTCTAACTGGGGGTGCAGGCTCCAGGGTGGGGTAGAAATGAGGGATTCAGGGTGCAAGAACAACAAGGAGTCTGGTGGCACCTTAAAGACTAACAGATTTATTTGGGCATAAGCTTTCGTGAGTAAAAACCTCACTTCTTCAGATGCATAGGGTGCAAGAGGGGGCTGTGGGTTGAGGCAGGGGGTTGGGGTGTGGGAGGGTGTGAGGGCTCTGGGGTGGGGCTGGGGATGAGGGGTTCAGGGTGTGGGAGGGGGCTCTGGGCAGGGGGTTGGGGTGCAGGGAGGTGAGGACTCTAATTGGGGGTGCAGGCTCCAGGGTGGGGCAGAAATGAGGGATTCAGGGTGCAAGAGGGGGCTGCGGGTTGGGGTGTGGGAGGGTGTGAGGGCTCTGGGATGGGGCTGAGGATGAGGGGTTCAGGGTGTGGGAGGGGGCTCTGGGCAGGGGGTTGGGGTGCAGGGGGGTGAGGGCTCTGGGCTGGGGGTGTGGGCTCTGGGGTGGGGCCAGGGATGAGGGGATTGGGGTGCAGGAGGGTGCTCCAGGCTCGGGGGGGAGACTCAGGGCTGGGGCAGGGGGTTGGCGCATGGGCTTACCTCAGGTGGCTCCCAGTCAGTGGCGCACCAGGGGGGCTAAAGCAGGCTGGTCACCCTACCAGCTGGCCAGAGGTGGTGGTGGAGGGGAGAGGTTTTGGCTACTGAAAAGACTCTCTGTGGTGTTGTAAAAGACTACGGCCATGTCTATACTAGAGAGCTGACAGCAGCCCAGTTGTCTCACTACACTACGGTGGTGTTCTCATCGAAAAGGCATTTCACCGAATTATCATTTCCAATTGTTTGCTCAGACCAGCTTCCCCAATACACTCACTGCTGTGCAGTTGTGTAAGTGTGGCCAGAGCTGAATCACAAGATTCCCTGCCAATTTCCCTTCTCTCTGCAGCATCATTAGAGTGTGTTTGTGGTTAATGACCTGGCTGTAGATAGTTGTTCATTCCCCATCTTGACGACTGAGACAAGTCTCTTCTCACTCATCTCTCCTGCAGCTCAGGGATTCCAATAGCAGGGGTCAGGTTTTCCCTGGCAATCTGAACTTTATTCAGCGGCTTGGTGGCTCTTTTCTTTCCACACCCTGGAGGGAATCGGCCTTTCATTCCATCCCTGGCACTCCATGAAATAACACCAGCCGCAGAAAGAAAGAAAGAGGAGAGGGAACATCTCACTGTCAGAGATGAAGGTGGGCACGTCCCCTCTGTTTAACCACACATCTCTGCTGCAGGAGAGAAGGTTTCGATGGAATTGAACGCCCCGGCTCAGAGAAGAGACAGAAAAAGATTGTGCTGCTCATGTAAAGGAAATTGTGTCTGCGTGTGAAATTGAGGAGGGAAGTGAAATGCCCACGGGGTGGTGCGATGCCCTCAGGAATGTGGCCGAAGAGGATGCAGGCTGAGAACTGAATTAACTCCACTCCCCGGGAACTAAAATGACATTGGATTCTTTTGCTAGATACTCAGGAATGAGGGATTAATTCAGACATAAAGGAAATGGGGGGGAGGGGAGAGGCTGCTTTAACTGTTGGTTAACACGTGAACTTGATTCCCAGGAAGGGAGAGAGGGAAAACCCAGAGATGCTTTTAATCCCAGGCTGGGGTCTCCTGGGCAATGGGAAACGTCCCTTATTTGCTGCTGCTAAAGGAAGCCTGGGGTTAATGGGCAGTTGGCATGTCCCTGCGCTGGGATCAAAGGGGAATATTGGACAGAATGCATCACACGTGCCCGCCCTGCTCCCCGGAGCCCCTGGGGGGAGAATCTAGAGAACAGGGCGCTATTTCTCATCTGCAGTCCCAGAAGAGCTGCTAGGTCTCCTCGCTGCCAGCAATTCACCCCTCGGATTCAACCTGAGTTGATGGGATCCTTCTGCTCCTAAGTGGGGATGGGGTCACTGGACAATCTGAAATGGAAGGAATGATCCTGGAAGAGAAAAAGGAACAGAAAATAGAGGAAATAATTAGAGAGCAAACACCTATTCGCTCTCCCCTTCCCCTCCCAGGAAGACCTATTATCAAGGTCATGTTGCCAACTCTCATGATAATTCTTGTTTTCCTTAAAGCCCCAGCTCCTGGAGTCAGGTGAAGATGTGATGATTTCAGCTTTCATTCTTAAAGAAAAATTAAGTTTCTAGCCCTCGTGGCTGTGGAGAAAGCTTCAAAATATGATCCCAATGATTTAGTTGGGGATTGGCCCTGCTTTGAGCAGGAGGTTGGACTAGATGACCTCCTGAGGTCCCTTCCAACCCTGAGATTCTTTGATTCTATAAAGGTTCAACAAGCAGAAGGCAAATAAAAAGAACTTCAAAGCTGTTATTTTTACCCAATCTCACGATTTAAAAGCCGATCTCGTGATTTTTGAACCTTTGGGTTGGTAATTCTGTAAATGGAGAAATTCCTCACCATGAGTAGCAAAGAAAACGGAGATGCACACACCGCACGCTGAACAGTGACAGACTTTGGTTCCGCCATATGCCTGTAAGAGAAAAGAGCTGGAACCGTGGGCGACTGTGATTTCATTCCCAGACACTGGACTAATTTGCTGCCCGGAGACTTGGCTCCGGGCTGATCAGTAGGAAGATCTGAGTTAGCCTCAAAGTTTGTGTGTGTCAAAATTGCAGCCTCCTCATCAGGGAGTTGAATGCGGGGCTCCAAGGTGACAGGAAGGGAGACTCACCGCTCCCCCAGTGAGGAAGACGTGGCAGGTTGTCCTTGCACAGACCGTGAGGGAATCAGCCAGGGCAGTTCCTCAAAGACCTTGTGGCTGAAAGGGGACCCAGCTGGGAGGGAGGGTGCTCGGGATCTGTAGGGGTTTTGCAGCTGAGAGAAGGGCCAGATTCAGAGCGGGGGAGGGGGGAGTCTCAGGACTCCCAGGGGCTTTGTCAGCAGATGGGGGTGTCGGAGCAGAGCTGGGGCAGAAGTAGGGGCAGGATGGGGGAGGGATTTTATCAGTTATTTAAACTACAAAAGGGGTCACAGCTGGGGAGGAGGGTGTGGGCCCAGAAAAGTTGTCGTCGTGCTCTGGCGTGAGAGAGTGGGGGTGGAGATTGCGCAAGTTGTGGTGTTGATACACACCTATACAATGTACTAAACACATTTCAAAACCGTGCGTGGTCTCAGATTGGAACGGGAGCTCGTGGAAGCAGGGTCTCTCCTTCATTGTCCTTAAGATCACTGTCTCCCGCCTGCCGTTGCCAAAGAAGGTGCATCTCAATGCCTCCGACGAAGTGGGTTTTAGCCCACGAAAGCTTCTGCCCAAATAAGTTTGTTAGTCTCTAAGGTGCCACAAGGACTCCTCCTTGTTTTTGCTGATACAGACTAACAGGGTGACCGCTCTGAAACCTGAGCTCAGTGGCAGAGTGTTTGACTATGGACGATGTGGTTCCCAGCTGCCCCCTTTGGGGTTTCATCCTCATGTTTCGGTCTGCTCAGGAGTGCTACTGCATAACGGTGCTTGAAATGAATTTGAACACACCATAGTGTTGCCGGCACCGGGTGCCCAAGGACAGCAACAGCGGGGTTCGGTGCCCGGTGTGCTTCGCGCCAATAAACACACCAGGGGTGGAGAAGCAAACAAAGTTTATTTGGGATCCCAAAGCGGTGCAAGGAGACTGGCAAGTCTCAAATCAAACACACTAACAGGAACAGTTTTTCTTCTTTTATACATTTTGCAGTTAAGCCTCACCCCCCCGTTTCCCCTCCCTTCCTCCTCCTCTAACCCTCCCTTCCCTGGTAACAGTTACTAAGCAAATAACGATTACATTTAAGCAGTTAAGTCATTCTTGGCAGCTATAAGCCTAGCTTGTTAGTAACTTCTTTAAACCGTTATCTTGTCCTTTTTCCCTTCAGCCAGAAACATGCAGGCCTCATTATTACCGCTTAATACCGGTGTGAGCAGGGGGTTGCACACAGATAATTGGTTGCTTACATATTCCAACTGCACCTGGCTTTTGAGGTTGATTAGAGTTTAAACATGGAAGAAGTTTGGTTCATATAGGCCTAGTGCAGGAAGGCTTCATTGACACTTAGTGGCCTTCCACCCTCCCGAGTTACCTAGGGTGATGCCTAGTGACACCAACAATCATTTCCAGTGGAACCTAGCAATCCTGTCCATCAGCTGAAATCAATTCCGTTTCCCTGAATGAGAGAAAGATACGATGTGAATGGCATTTGCCCGTCCTTGTTCTCCATGGGCTGAGCTGTGCGGAAGAACAAGAACCACATTCAGTTGGGGCTCAGGTAGGGTGACCAGACAGCAAGTGTGAAAAATCAGGACGGGAGTGGGGGGTAATAGGAGCCTATATAAGAAAAAGTCCCCAAAATCAGGACTGTCCCTATAAAATCAGGACATCTGGTCACTCTAGGCTCAGAAGCCTTCTGAGCAAAGGTACCTTGATGCAGGCCAAGGTCATGGACACCTTGGCTCCTTCACACTCAGCCGGAAGCAGCTGCACTCCCAGGACAAAGCACAAGAACAAGCCAGTGGCTCTGCACAGGAAACTTGTCACCAAGAAACTGGCCAGAGCTGCCAGGAGCCCCGGAAAGGCCACCAGGACCAGGACCAAGACCAGTACCAAGACCAGGACCAGAACCAGGACCAGGATCAATACTAAGTAATCGGTAGCTGCAGCAAGCACCAAACGGGCAGAGGAAAGCCCCGCAAAAGATCAAAGCTGCAAGCTCCAGAAGTCTTTCAAGATCCCACCTCAAACCAAGGCAGGAGAAAGCCAGGCTAAAACCGGCCTCCGACCCAGAGCAGCCGGGGCTACCACAGCGCAGTGAGAAAGAAGTAAAGAGATTTTGACTGGAAAGGCTCCTTTCCCCAGCGGCTCTTTTACCATAGACATCCCAGAGAGAGCCAGGTCCCTCAGGCCAACCAGCCCTCTGGGGAGTAAGTTACGGGGGGCGGAGTCCCCTTACAGAGGGGAAGTGCTGAGTTTTGTAAAACACCGGCCAGGTGAGCGATGCCCTGAAAGGGCAGCTGCCCATAGCTCCTGCATGAGCTTGCTCGCTTGGATCGACGTCTGCAGTTATTGTGGAGCTCGCAGTAGAGGGAGTGTGTCCCCGTCACGTCACCAGCTGCAGCATGGGCGGTGTCTGAATCTCAGCTTTGATTAATCCCAGTGAAAGCCGCCCTGGAGAGGGCTGTTGCATGCGAGGCTGATTGGGGGAAGCAGCCATAGGTGGGGCCACGCCCCAATCAGGCCACAGCTGGCCCAACCCCCCCTTGCCAATGATGAGTAGTTTATAGACTGCAGTCCGCCCCAGGGAGCGGGGGCTAGATGGTGACTGGCAGTAGCCAGTGAGGCAAGGTGGGGATAGAGGGTTGGGGGTTCCCCTGGGTGGGGAGACCCAGAGTGTGGGTTACTGTGGGGGCAGAACCCTGAAGTAGAGTGGCTCCGGGAGGGCCAGCGGCAGGTGAGACGCCAGCCCGCAGAGCTGGAAGAGCTAATTCCTGGGATGACCAGCAGGAGGCGCTGCACCGGTGAGTCATTGCCCTGCTAGACTTTCCTATGTGGATAATTTCACAATACTCTGCTTCATGCTAACTTCCTGCTCACAGCGGGAATATGGGGAGGAATGGACGAGTTTGTGAGTAAGTGATCATCGTACATGGCAGAAAACTCTACTGGAGGTGGGCAGTTGCCTGTTTAAAAAACGAAATAGCAAAGTTTTTCCAAATGGCCTGTTACACATTCAAACCTTGTCTTCTTTTACGCACACAATATCAATTGTGCTCTAGTAAAAGGCAAGTTAAACATAGAGCAGTGGTTCCTAAACTTGTTCTGCCGCTTGCGCAGGGAAAGACCCTGGCGGGCCGGGCCGGTTGTTTACCTGCCACATCTGCAGGTTCGGCCGATCGCGGCTCCCGGTGGCCGCGATTCGCTGCTCCAGGCCAATGGGGGCTGCGGGAAGGGCGGCCAGTACATCCCTCAGCCCGCACCGCTTCCAGCAGCTCCCATTGGCCTGGAGCAGCAAACCGCAGCCAGTGGGAGCCACGATTGGCCGAACCTGCGGACGCGGCAGGTAAACAAACCAGCCCGGCCCGCCAGGGGCTTTCCCTGCACAAGCGGCGGAACAAGTTTGGGAACCACTAACAGAGCATTGTTTTTTGTAACTTTTGGATGCATTGAAAGAAAAGCTGTTTAAAGTGAATGTGCTTCTCCTATTGCAGGACTGGCTGCAAAGTTCTGTAACTTTATCAGCTGTGGTGCTGGTTACATCTGCATCTAACTAATTGCAGGATTATTGTCGTACCAGTGAGCTAATTACACAAATGTACTTCGCTAATCTCATGTTCTGGTCACATTGAACATTGGAGTAGGAATGGCTGGGTTTGTTTTTCCTTGGTTTTCTCCTAAATACTGTGTGACTTTAAATTCTCTGCGGTCCAGGAAAACACCCACCGCCTTGAGGTGGGTGGGAGATTGGGCTGTTTATAGAACTTGAACCAAGGAGCTTTGTGCTACAGTTTGGTCTTTAACTGTGCTGGGATAAAAATGAACAGTAAATGCCAATCCCAGACACCAGCATAATAGAAACTTGAAAGTAGTGAGTATAAAATCAGGTGTTCTTGATGGGGGCAGGTGTGATCTTTTACTAAAGATATATTGCGAAGTAGCCATCATTTATATCCAAACTTTTGTTTGTTTTTCATATGCGCTATCAGGGAATCACTCCAAGTGGCCAGAGTTAAGGTTACATGGGTGTGTACTTCATACTGTATTCCCTGCTTTTCCGGAGTTTGAGTTTTGCTTAACTTGATGCTCTGGAAGGATAAGAGATACCACTGGGAAACCTCAACTCTGTGTTCACGTTTGTTTTTTGTTTGGTTGTTGTCAATGAATAGAGCAGTGAGGAATTAGACTCATTATCTATTTCCTTGATTCCAGTTTACTCCTACGCCATCTTTAGGTCTGAGACAATAAGGACATTTAAACGACCTTCATAACTAAAATGATGTGAAAAAGCAGAAATGTTTTAGAATCATAGAATATCAGGGTTGGAAGGGACCTCAAGAGGTCATCTAGTCCAATCCCCTGCTCAAAGCAGGACCCAGACAGATTTTTGCCCCCGATCCCTAAATGGCCCCCTCAAGGATTGAACTCACAACTCTGGGTTTAGCAGGCCAGTGCTCAAACCCTGGTAGCTCAAATAATTCCGTTTATTCTCTCACATGCTCTGTTCGTATGTGTGTGTGTGTGTGTGTAAAAGGTGCAACACATTAATTTTCAATCACCTCTTTCTTAACTCTTTTAAAGGATTATGTAGTACATTCAGTATATCAAGTATCAAAGGGGTAGCAGTGTTAGTCTGAATCTGTAAAAAGCAACAGAGGGTCCTGTGGCACCTTTAAGACTAACAGAAGTATTGGAGCATAAGCTTTCGTGGGTGAATGCCCACTTTGTCAGACGCAAGTAATGGACATTTCCAGAGGCAGGTATAAATCAGTCTGGAGATAACGAGGTTAGTTCAATCAGGGCGGGTGAGGTGCTCTGCTAGCAGTTGAGGTGTGAACACCAAGGGAGGAAAAACTGCTTCTGTAGTTGGCTAGCCATTCACAGTCTTATGCTCCAATATTCTGTTAGTCTTAAAGGTGCCACAGGACCCTCTGATTCAGTATATCAAGTAGTTTGTTCAACGTGATGACTTTGTCATGCATTGCCCAGAACATATTTTTAGAATTAGTTACATTCACCCTTCTCCTTGCACATAGCGAAGTTTATTTCATTCTGTGAAGTGTGTTGGTAGCTCCAATAATTAAGGGGTGTGTGTGTGTGTGTGTATAGAAGGCACAACACATTAATTTAGCAATGCTGAAAATGTTCCCTTCTCCCTCCAGAACTGTCTCAGCGTCGCCTTCCCTTTGTAGATTAATCTGCTCCTGTGTCTCTGTGAGGAAAGTAATGTTTCTATGAAAAAAGCCATTTTTAATAAAAGGCAGTGACACCAAATGGTCACACGGCGGCGCACATCAGCAATGAAAAGCAACGGGTTCCTAGTCTTCACATTGATGGTGTCAAGGGATTGAAGGCGACCCTCTCCAGTCCACAGAGAGGATTGTTTGTTTCTCTGAGAGCCAGGCGTGTGTCAACCAGTTTCTAGAGCCGATGAACTGGGATTGGATTCACTTGTAACAAACACAGTGTTTGGTGTTGGAAACAGCACCTTGGGCTGGAGACAAGCCCTGAACCGCCTGGTAGCAAAGGCTGGTTTCCCGGCTGCAACAGGACACGCTGCCCGTCTGCAGTGCTAGTGTGAACAGCCCTTCTGGGGGTTTTGTGGCTGGCACAGGGCTGCTGGTAGACGTGCTGATGCCATGAATGTCTGCCCGGTGCGAAGGCATGATGCCCACAGGCCCTATGGCAATGGAGGGGTCCTGCCACCCCAGCTGTGATGCAGGGAGAAGAGGAATTAGTTTCACGTGTCTATTTCTATAATCTGGGCAGGGCCGGCCTTAGGGATGGGCCACCCAGGCAACTGCCCAGGGGCGCCATGGTCAAGGAGGTGCCGTGTGGCAGTGCAGAGGTGCGCGCTGCCAGTGTAGCGTCAGAAGCCGTTCCCAGCTGGCAGGGGAGCGCCATGTTGCGGGGGCACCCAAATTTCTTTCTGCTTCCTCCTGGCAGAGGAGCATGGGTAAGGGGTGAAGCACACCCACTGCTCCCCCGCCCCAGGGGGCTGTGAGTGAGGGTGGGAGCGAGGATCAACACCAAGCACTCCATGCATCCAGATCACTTTTCCCCACCTGGGCTGTGAGGTGAGGGCATTGCCTGCCCCTTACGCAGCCCAGGTGGGGAAAGTGGCCTGGATGCAGGAGCCCTGACGTCGCTCCTCGCTCCCCCCCTCTCAGCTCCCTCGGGGTGCGTGGAGGAGCAGGTGTTCGAGGAGAAGGGAGCAGCGGTGCCAGCATCCAGGTCAGTTTCCCCATGTGGGCACAGGAGGGGTTGCAGGGGTTAGGGGCGAAGGGGGCACAATGCAGGGGTAGGGGGTGGGGCACCACGCCCATGGGGTCAGGGGCACTAAAATACAAGTTTGCCCAGGGCACCAAGGCCGGCCCTGAATCTGGGGCACCCAGCTCTGTGGTCGGGATCCCGGCAGCTCAGTCTCGGGGCTGGATCGGGCCCCTGATTTAGGGGGTGCCTGCAGGGTTTACAGCACTCTGAGGTCTCAGAGAATCTCTCTCCCCCAAAGCTTCAGGCCTGAGCCAGGGGTGCTAGGCAGGTGGGGGAAGCTTTGAGAGCCCAGAATGTTTGCCCCGGTGGGGGGGTTTGCCCAAGACCTAAGGGTACATCTAGGTGGCAATTACAGACCAGT
This sequence comes from Trachemys scripta elegans, assembly GCF_013100865.1. NCBI lineage: Eukaryota > Metazoa > Chordata > Testudines > Emydidae > Trachemys > Trachemys scripta. The sequence goes on along the minus strand of NC_048313.1, from coordinate 1,230,468 downwards.
GGCTGGCCTAAGCCGGCTGGCTCGGGCTTGCGGGACTCAGGCTAAGGGGCTGTTTAATTGCAGTGTAGACGTTCAAGTTCGGGCTGGACAGTGGCGGATTCATCATTTTGCCGCCCCTAGGCCGGGAAATAATTGCCACCCTGGCTCCGCCCCGACTCCGCCCTTTTCCCCGCCCCCATTCCAATCCCCTCCCCGAAGTCCTCGCCCCAACTCCGTCCCCTCCCTTCCCCTATTGGATCCCTTCCCCAAATCCCCGCCCCCGGCCCCGCCTCTTCCCCCAGCGCGCGGCGTTCCCCCTCCTCCCCGCCCCGCGAAACAGCTGTTTCGTGCGCAAGAGCTGGTAGGGGAGAGAAACAGGATGCGGCGGTGCGCTTGCAGAGGAGGTGCAGGTGAGCTGGATCAGGGGGGCGGGGCGCACAGGGGAGCTTCCGCCCCTGCAAATTTTCCACCCTAGGCCTAGGCCTTGTCGGCCTAGGCAATAATACGGCGCTGGGGCTGGAGCTGGGTTTGTAGACAGCTGGGTTCATAGATGAGTTCACAGACAGGGGACAATACAGTGGGACCTGCCATAGGTCAGACACTTCTCATTGCCAGCCTGGAAATAACCCAACTTTGACTTTCACCTCATAGGCTTTTGTAGTTCCTGGGTCCTGATCACTAATGAAGGAGCAAACGAACAGACAAACCAATGTAGCCTTAATATGTCATTTGCATCCTCAACCCTTGTGCCTGTGACAGGATCCCAAGGACAGACTGGTACTCACCATCAGGAAAAGTGACTGTTTCCCCATTCCGTTGTGCAGGACAGAAGGTGTGCCTTAGGGAATTTTCTTTCTGTTTTTTTTTTTCATATTGATTAGGAAGGAAAGACTTAGACCTGACAACTTTTTTGAGCTGCCAAATGTAAAGAAGTGATTGGTTCAAAATGAACATGTTGCACAGGATTGATTGGAACTAGAAAAAAATAAACTGTGTTAAAGTTGAACTCTTGGGTGAATGGAATGATCCGCTTTATATTAAACCTTGGATGGCAATAGATTGTCAGATCAGACAGGACAACCTGATTTTGGTTGCTTGTTCGCTGGTTTGTTTTTCGTGATAAATTGGAGAGGAGAGCTACAGGAATGATTCAAGGATTGACGAGTGTGAGAAGTTTCAAAACAAACCCAGCGTTTCCGGCTCCTGCAGGCTGTGGGTTATTTTCCTTCTCTACAGCAGGGTTTCTGTTCTGCCAGATTTTCTGCCACTGAGGCCACCTGGCAGAATATGGCAGAACAGTTTGATGACGAGCTTCAGGATTCACCAATTTAGGTGTGCAACAGCTGGCTTCCCTGGATTGACCCTGGACCGAAACCTGCAGCCCAGAATAACCTGGCAATGGGAATTGAGCTTTGTCACGAGCTGCTGGAAGCTCAGATATGCCGTACATTTGTGGCAGACACAGCTTCAGCCAAAGACGTGAAGGATGGACGGGAAAGAGCAAAGCTAGCCGTCTGCCGTGCCAGCTGTCTGCGCTGGGCTGGGGGGCACACAGCGGGAACACACACATGCAGCCAAACATCTGGCCACCGCTGCCTTGTTTCTCCCCCCCCCCCCCCCCCGCTGTAGGAAACTTTGCCGCGCCAACCGGCAATTATTTCTGCAGGGACCAGAGCAGCACATGAGCGAGAGGCATACCGAGCTGGTCTGAAGCCACGTGCATGCAGGAGATGCCCCCTTGCAACCTGGGTTACCCTTAGGAGTGAGATATCGGGTTCAATTACCCTAGCCCATGGAAAACGGTACCAATATTCAGAATAGGCTTCCTTAGTAACCTTATAGTAATCCTATAATAACTCCTTTTGCAAACCACCCTTTATCCCAGAGGTGGGCAAACTACGGCCCGCGGGCCACATCCGGCCCACAGGACCATCCTGCCCGGCTCTTGAGCTCCCAGCTGGGGAGGGTAGTCCCCAGCCCCTCCCCTGCTGTCCCCTCTCCCCCGCAGCCTCAGCTCGACGTGCTGCGAGTGCTCTGGGCAGCAGGGCTGCGAGCTCCTGCAGGGCAGCGCGGTGGCATGGCTGGCTTCGGCTGGGTGGCGTGGCTGCCAGTCCTGGTGCTCTGAGTGGCATGGTAAGGAAGTGGGGGGGTTGGATAAGGGGCAGAGGGTCCTGGGGGGCGTCAGGACAGGGAGCAGGGGTTAATTGGATAGGTGTGGGAGTCCCAGGGGGCCTGTCAGGGGGTGGGGGTGTGGATAGGGGTCGGGGCAGTCGGGGCAGGGAGCAGGGGTGGTTGCATGGGTCGGGGGCTCTGAGGGGGTAGTCAGGGGGCGCGAAGTAGGAGGGGACAGATGGGGGGCAGGGGCCAGGCTGTTTGGGGAGGCACAGCCTTCCCTACCCGGCCCTCCATACAGTTTTGGAACCCCAGTGTGGCCCAGGGGTAGGCAAACTTTTTGGCCTGCTTTATCCCTTTTTGCGCATTCCCCTCGCCAGGGCTGCCCGGGGGTGGGGTGGGGGCGCAAGTGGGGCAATTTGCCCCGGGCCCCACAGGGCCCCCGCGAGCCCTGGCCGAGAATACCTTTCCTGGCTAGAGGCGCCTTTTTAATTTTTACTTACCCGGAGGCGGTCTGAGTTTTCGGCGGCATTTTTGCGGCGGGTCCTTCAGCGCTGCTGAAGATGCGGAGCGAGTGAAGGACCCACCACCGCAAACTCGGAGCGCCGCCCGGTGAGTATGTCCACTCCCCCGCTTTGCCCCAGGCCCCCTGAATCCTCTGGGCGGCGCTGCCCCTTGCCCACCCCTCCTTCCCCGCAAACTCACCATAATTGGCAATCGCGCTGACCAGTGTGCTAGCCAAGGGACAGTGAGAAAGAGGTGTGTGTAACTTTTGTGATTCACAGCTGCGAGCACATTCACAATAATGGCTCTTGTCATTGTTTCGTTGGCTTATGCAGGTGTGCCCTTGAAGACCCCCTCCTCCACACCGGCAGAGCGCCTCCATCCGATAGGGTGGTGACCCAGGAGAAGTAGTGCAACACTTCATGAAACAAGAGTGTGGAGGTATTCTCATCGGTGAAAGACTCAGGCTAGGTCCACACTACCCACCTGATTTGGCGGGTAGAGATCGATCTTCTGGGATCGATTTATCACATCTCATCTGGATGCGATAAATCGATCCCGGAAGCGCTCCCCCGTCGACTGTGGAACTCCTGCTCGCCGAGAGGAGGAAGCGCTGTCGACGGGGGAGCTTGCCTGCGCCGCGTGGACCCGCAGTAAGTAAACTTAGTTCGATCTAGGAAACGTCGACTTCTGCTACGCTATTCTCATAGCTGAAGTTGCGTTTCCTAGATGGATCCCCCGCCCCAGTGTGGACCAAGCCTCAGTCTGGATAGCCAGGAAAGACTCAGGGGCAGGAGCAGCTGATAAAGATTCTGGAGGGCCAGACAGAGATGTTGAAGTCCCTCATTAGCCTGTAAAAAGCGACAAAGAGTCCTGTGGCACCTTATGCTCCAATACGTCTGTCAGTCTATAAGGTGCCACAGGACCCTTGTCGCTATTTACAGATCCAGACTAACACGGCTACCCCTCTGATACTCATTAGCCTGCAATCAGAGCACATCTATGCCTGACTCCTGTTTCAGCCACTAGAGAACTCCAGTCCATGCCCTCCCCACACTTGCCCCATGGCATTTCTTGCCTGTTCCCAGTCCCTCACAGAACCCCATGCACTCCACGCCTAGGGCCTGGTTGTCCAATGAAAGGTGGAGTTGCACCTAACTGTGAGAGCCCTAATCACGAGACTGTGCCTCATTTTCATGTCCCCTATTTGATCCAAAGTTTGTGTTTTATCCTGTTATTAAACTTGAGTTTTTGAAATAAAATGAGTCTTTATTTGTGACGTCCATCCATCGCTCAGTGCTAACACTGAAACACAGTGGCTATAGGTTCGAATATTTGCTCCTTGCAATTAGCGCTCAGGAAGCAAGTAAACATTGCCTGGCCAAATGCATCACAGAAAGACACGTTACTGGGAATCGTTGTCAAAATGCTCCTTCAAAGCCTCTCTGATTCGAATAACCTCCTGCTGAGCCCTCTAATTGCCCTTCTGGCTGGCCAAAATCAGCAGCCAGCCAATCGGCCGCAGCGGTCCCCCCCTGGGGACACTTCCCCACTTCCATTCACAAATATTATGCAGAGTACAGCAGGCCCCAATGACCATTAGACTATTTTCCTCATTGAGGCCTAACTGGCCAAAAAGACAGCCTCAGTGATCGTTTAATCTGCCCAAGGCTCGGTCAACGGTCATTCGGCGCCTGATGTTGAAGTCCTCTTTGCTGCTGTCTAGGTTCCCGGTGGAAGGCTTCCGGAGCAAGGGGATGGCGGGGTCTCCCAGGATCACTGTGGGCATTTCCACATCCCCCACTGGAATCTTCTGGTCTGGAAAGAAAGTCCCAGAGAGCAGCTTTCTATACTGTCCAGTGTTCTGAAAGATGCATGCAGTATGCACTTTCCCTGACCATGCCTGGTTTCTGTCAGTGAAATGGCCCCGGTGATCCACCAGCACCTGCAAGACCATGCAGAAGTAACCTTTTGGTTGAGGGCAAGTGGGGCAATTTGCCCTGGGCCCCGCAGGGGCCCCCAGGAGAGTTTTCAGGGACCCCCATGAGAGTTTTCGGCAGGTCTTCGGCGGCAGGTCCTTCAGTGCCGCCGAACGTACCCGGAGCGAGTGAAGGACCCGCTGCCAAAGACCTGGAGCTTCTTCCAGTCCTGGTCTTCGGTGGCGAGGGCTTCTTCCGCTCCGGGTCTTCGGCGGCGAGGGCTCCTTCCGCTCCGGGTCTTCGGCAGCAGTTCGGTGGCGGGTCCTTCACTCGCTCTGTGACCCACCGCCGAAGTGCCCCGAAGACCCAGAGCAGAAGGACCCCCACCGCCGAAGACCCCAGGCCCCCTGAATCCTCTGGGCAGCCCTGGGTTGACATACTGTTGCCGGCTTCTACACAGCGATCGCCACTCGCTTTTCCACAGTGAAGGCAGCTCTCGCTCCGGTCTCCTGGTTCTGCAGTGAGGGGGAAAACTCCACACACAGTTCCAGGAAGTTGGCTTTTGCACGTCTGAAAAGTTCTGCAGTTACTGCTCATTGTCCCATACGTGCATCATGCTGTGATCCCACCACTCAGTGCTTGTTTCCTGAGCCCAGTACCGACGGCCCACCCTGGCAAGCTGTTCTGGGAATGCCAGCAGCAATCTTCAATTATTTGTTTCCATGGCAAACAGCAAGGCAGGCATCACCGATTCCCTCTCTGTTTAACAGCTCATGAAATACCGCAAGACCGGCTGCATTGTGTTCATAATGCTCGCTACCAGAATAATCAATAGCTCGTCTGTGCTGCTAGGCAGAGAGGGCAGGTGCACAGTTTGCAAGGGCTGTTGAAAAATGGCACGAAACAAAGTAGAAAGCCCATGGAATGATGGTATGGAAAGAACTGCATCGTGGGACGGCCAGTACGTCCCCATGATGCACCGCGATCCATTACAGAGCTTCCAGCAGCAAACGGTGACAGAAGGTGATGAGTTGCACTGTGGGATAGCTACCCATGATGCAACACTCTCTTTGTCGTTCTGACTGTGGACGCACTCAGCCGGCACAAGGAGAGTTGTGTGGGTGTGCTCCACTGAGCTTATTAAAATGACACATGATCATTGACATAACTTAAGTCAATTTTACACTGTAATGTAGACATGGCATTAGGCAGGGACAACAGCAGCTCTATCTAGATGTCAGGATTTCTGGTTTTCACCCAGATGATGCTTGTTCAACTCCCAGTGGGGGAAAGAAGCAAGATTTTGCTCTGAGAGATGGCAGGTAGTATAAACAGCAGATCCATCTGTTCCTGGCACAATGGGGTACCCAGTGTTGGTTAGGGTCTGTATAGTGCCTGGCACAAAGAAGGCCCTAGTCTCAGTTAGTGTTTTACAGCGCGAGTGAAAATTGTGGCCTTGGTTTTGATGGTGGTTTCTGCAGCATGTGGCACAATGGAGACCCTGAACTCGGTCAAAGTCTGCTCTGGAACTGGTTATCCCGACTCAGCCCAGAGCATCCTAGGTGTGCCGAGGAGACGCCACTAACAGGGTCAGTGTGTAATGGTTACACTCAACTTTGAGTCGTGTGCCAATTTTGATGGGATCTCAACACACCTAGGTGTTTTTATTTTATTATAATCATCACTTTGCAGCCTTGTCTGGCTCAATCTCAATCTTCTCCTTACCCAAGTATATTAACAGTCTCCTTTTATTTTTATTTCCCCCTTTTAGTCCATCTCCCTTTTCTTCATTGCACGATTATTCTAATTTAAGGGAGGCGCAGCAACAAGAACGGACACAAGCCTTTTGCTGCCCGGTTCGGTGCCCTTCAAGCAGGACGAGAGCCCAAACACCTCCTGGAGCAGGCACGGGGACACTGCAACCCGTGAGCTACAGATACACGTTCCCAAGGAGGGATAGCTCAGTGGTTTGAGCGTTGGCCTGGGTTGTGAGTTCAATCCTTGAGGGGGCCATTTGGGGATTGGTCCTGCTTGGAGCAGGGGGTTGGACTAGATGACCTCCTGAGGTCCCTTCCAACCCTATGATTCATAATTCAAAATGATCTGGACAAATTGGAGAAATGGTCTGAGTTAAACATGATGAAGTTTAACGAAGACAAATGCAAAGTGCTCCACTTAGGAAGGAAAAATCAGTTTCACACATACAGAATGGGAAGAGACTGTCTAGACTCTGGTTAGGCCTCAGCTGGAGTATTGTGTCCAGTTCTGGGCACCGCATTTCAAGAAAGATGTGGAGAAATTGGAGAGGGTCCAGAGAAGAGCAACAAGAATGATTAAAGGTCTTGAGAACATGACCTATGAAGGAAGGCTGAAAGAATTGGGTTTGTTTAGTTTGGAAAAGAGAAGACTGAGAGGGGACATGATAGCAGTTTTCAGGTATCTAAAAGGGTAACATAAGGAGGTAGGAGAAAACTTGTTCACCTTAGCCTCTAAGTGTAAGGGGACTGTTGCCCCCTTACTAACACTCAGTGGGGGTGTTTTGGTTGGCTAGCTCCCAGCACTAAAAGGGGAGGGGTCGATGGCAAATCAGGAGCCTGAGACTGACTGTCCCCAGGAACAATGGGGAGAGGCCAATGCTCCAGATCAGCCTGATTGACAGGGCGGGCAGGCTAATCAGAGAGTCAGGAGGCCGGGGGGGTCCCGTCCTCCGTGTGAACTGGAATGGCCTGAGTCAGACAGAGTGGGGCCGAGCTAAGGAGAGGGCAGGGGCCCGAGCTGAACTGTTGGGGGCAGAGCTGCAGCCCCAAAGCCAGAGCACAGCCCAGAGAGAGCAGAGCTGCCCTGGGAACAGAGCTGTAGCAACCAGAGCCAGAGGGGCCAGACAAGCAGCCAGGAAGCAGGTCAGAGCTGGGAGCAGAGTCACAGAAGCAGCCTGCAGAGCCGACCTGTGCTGGGGGCAGAGCTGCAGCAACCAGAGCCAGAGAGGCCAGAGAAGCAGCCCAGGGAGCTGAAGGCAGAGCAGCAGCCGCAGCCGTGCTGAGGCAAAGTGGAGCTGGAGCCGGGGCTGGAGCAGTCCAGAGCTGGGGCTGGGGCAGTCCGGAGCTGGAGCTGAGGCTGGAGCAGTCCGGAGCTGGGTCTGGGGCAGTCCGGAGCCGTGTGCAGTCCGAGTGTGGTGAGCAGCTGGGGAGAGTGAGGGGGACCCTGGGCAGTGGGCCCAGCACAGGGAGACGCCTCAGCCAAGAGGCCTTGCAGGCCAAACTTGCAGGGGGATCATAACCCCGACCGGGCGGGGGCGACGCTGGGAAGAAGGGTCCTGCCACCTAGAGCCTGAAAGCGTGTGGCCACCACCAGAGCAAGTGTCCAACCCACAGCGTCCCTGCAGCACAGACAGGGCCTAAAAAGCAGGCCTGGGACCTACAAGAAACAGACTGAACTGCCCTGACGTTCCAGAGACACTGGTTGTAATGTTCCCTGCCACAGAGCGGGGTGATGTGTTTTCCTTTAACCTTTCCCATTTTTCCTTATTCTTTTTTAAAATTAATTGTTAATTAAACAACTTGTATTTGCTTTAAATTGTATGGAATAATCAGTGGGTCAGGGAGGTGCCCAGTGCAAAGAGAGTACCCTGGAGTGGGGACACCCTAGCCCCTGTCCTAGGTGACCACAGCAGGGTTGGGGGTCGAGCCCCCCAGGAATCCTGGGCCCAGCCTTGTTGGGGTTACGAGGACTCAGCCAGACAGGAGAGTGGAAGGGGAGCCCTCAAGGGCAGGGAGGCCTCTGGGTAAAGGAAGTGGGAGCGGGGACTCAGATCCTTTCGCTAGTCCACTTCACCGGGGTATTGCAGAAGCCAGGAAAGTTCCCCACAATAGCGGGACCATTCCCCCGCTTACATAAGGATAGAACCAGAAGCAATGGGTTTAAACTGCAGCAAGGGAGGTCTAGGTTGGACATTAGGAAAAAGTTCCTAACGGTCAGGGTGGTTAAACACTGAAATAAATTGCCTAGGGAGGTTGTGGAATCTCCATCTCTGGAGATATTTAAGAGTAGGTTAGATAAATGTCTATCAGGGATGGTCTAGACAGTATTTGGTCCTGCCATGAGAGCAGGGGACTGGACTCGATGACCTCTCGAGGTCCCTTCCAGTCCTAGAATCTAAGGCTCGCTGTCTTCCTCAAGTGACAGACGGGTGATACCTCCGCCTCCTTCATGCCTGGCAGGAAGGAGACACTTATGTGCATTCCCTTGGGAGGCGGGGGGGAGCTGGGAGACCCCGGACACGGGGTGGGTGGGGGGATATTTACCCAGAGCTCAGGGGTGATGCAGTAGAAAAGAACTGGGCGCTGCGTTCCCCAGGTATTTCTCCTTATCCCCCTTCAGTCTCTCTCTCCTTTTCCCACCGCACCCCGGAGACTTGCTCACTTTCCCGTTCCCAGGGGCGGGCACTCGCCCGTAGCCGGAGCGGGCCAGTCCGTGCAGGGCTCTGGGGCACGGGCTGCAGGAGCAGCGAGGGGGGCTATGAAAGTCCCTGTCCCAGGGAGGGCGGCAGCTGCAGCCCAGGTAGGAGCCGGGGGGGAGGAGGAAGCAGGAAAAACAAGGATCAGAGACACGGGGCAGCAGCTCCGGGGGCGGCGCTGGAGCGGGGCGGAGCAGCGGCTCCTTCCCCAGCCGGGCCTGCACCCGGCGGGACTTTCTCCGTCTGGACCCGGCCCAGGCCCGGAGCCGCAGCCGGGGCCGGGGCCGGGGCCGGGGCCGGGCAGCGGCGCTGCAGGTCTCGCAGCCCCCGGGAACGCGCCGGGGCTGGAGGGGGCTGGACAGCGATGGGGCCGCTGCCCCCGGCTCGGTCAGGCTTGGGGGGCGGGGGGGGGGGGGGGGGGGTCAGGCCGGACATGCTGCAGATGGGGGGGTTGGACCATCTCTGTAGCCAGGAACCCCCGGGGCGGCCGGGCTGGTGATAGGGGAGGGGGGGGGGCTAATGAACCCCCCCTTTGATTTGGCCACGTGTCTCCCCACCAGGGATACAATTCTCTGCTTGTCAAAATCCAGGCAGGTGTCTGCCCATCTCTCCAGTTACTGACCCTGCCTCTAGACTCCGCCTCCAGATTTTACCCCCATTTTCGCTTATAGTCTCCCATGTCCATTTACAAATCTCCTCCGATGGGGGATATTTTCCCACCCGTTTGACCTGCTGCAAATTGTCCTTTGTTAGGGGGGAAACTGAGTCATTCCCCAGATGGGACGGGGGTAAGTGGGGGCAGCGTGCAGAGCCAGCTCTCTGCCAGCGACAAGGCATGGGACGGCCCAGGAAGGAGAAACGGATGCAAAGGTACCCACTCCCGGCTGCTGCCCCCCACAACTGCCCTGGCCCCCAGTCACCTGCACACCCCTGCCCCCACTGCCGGGGAGTTTTCCCGCTCCGTATCCCCTCACTTGCCCTCTTAACATAGCTCCCCAAACGGCTCCCTGCTGCCCATGTAGACTGGTGGTGGTGGGGACCTCTTCCTTTCAATTTATTAATTGAACTTCCATCTACAGTCCTTGCAGATTTCCCCACGTTTCTCACTTATTTAATATCCGCTCTTGCTGTTTTTCTCAGACGTTATCCAATATTTAGTGTTTGCCCTCTTTCCTCTCCAGTTCTCAACGATGGATACGATATAACCTTACATTTGGCCCTGTGTTCTCTCTGCTTCTCTATTCCTAATTTAATGTGTCCTGAGATTTTCCCCTAATTAGAAAATATTAACATACAATCTGCTCACATTTTGCCCATTTCTCAAATTCTTGACTATGGATAGGAATCCTTGCACGTTGGCTCTTTTATTTCTATTTATCAAATAATAATCTGCAATTCACTCAGATTTTACTACTTTAGCTATTTTCAGACACAAGAAGTCATTCTTCTGCTCTACTCTGCGCTGATTAGGCCTCAGCTGGTGGATTGTGTCCTGTTCTGGGCACCCACACTTCAGGAAAGATGTGGACAAATTGGAGAAAGTCCAGAGAAGAGCAACAAATATGATTAAAGGTCTAGAAAACATGACCTACGAGAGAAGATTGAAAAAATTGGGTTTGTTTCAGCTGGAGAAGAGATGACTGAGAGGGGACGTGATAACAGTTTTCAAGTATATAGAAAGTTGTTACAAGGAGGAGGGAGAAAAATTATCCTCTGAGGATAGGACAAGGGAGGTTTAGGTTGGACATTAGGAAAAACTTCCTAACTGTCAGGGTGGTTAAGCACCGGAATAAATTGCCTAGGGAGGTTGTGGAATCTCCATCATTGGCAATTCTTCAGAGCAGGTTAGACAAACACCTGTCAGGGATGGTCTAGATCAGGGGGGTCTCAAACTGGGGGTCACAAGGTAGTTACGTGGGGGTCGCAAGCTGTTAGCTCCATGGGGCTCACAGCCCCAATCTCCACTAAATTACATTTATTTCCCCCCCCCATTTTTAATTTATAAGGGGGGGGGTCACATTCAGAGGCTTGCGGTGTGAAAGGGGTCACCAATACAAAAAGTTTGAAAACCATTGGTCTAGATCAGTGGTTTTCAAACTTTTTTTCTGATGACTCAGTTGAAGAAAATTGTTGATGGCCATGACCCAATGGAGCTGGGGATGAGAGGTTTGGGGTGTGGGAGGGGCTCAGGGTTGGGACAGAGGGTTGGGTGCAGGGGTGAGGGCTGTAGGGTGGAGCTGGGAATGAGGGGTTTGGGATGCAGGAGGGGGCTCCAGGTTTGGGGGGGCTCAGGGCAGGGGGTTGGGGTGTGGTAGGGAGTCAGGGCTCTGGGGTGGGGCTGGGAATGAGGGGTTTGGGATGCAGGAAGGGGGCTGGGGCAGGGGATTGAGGCGCGGGCTTACCTCTGGCAGCTCCCGGTCAGCGGTGCAACAGGGGTGCTAAGGCAGGCTTCCTGCCTGTCCTGGCACCGCCGACTGCACTGCGCCCTGGAAGTGGCCAGCAGCTAGTCCGGCTCCTAGGCGGAGGCACGCAAGCAGCTCCACGCACCTCTCGCCCGCAGGCACAGCCCCCCGCAGCTCCCATTGGCTGGGAATCGGCCAATGGGAGTGCGGAGCCAGTGCTCGGGGCGGGGGCAGAGTGCGGAGCCCCCTGGCCCACCCACCTAGGAGCCGGACCTGGTAGGACCTAGCTGGGCAGCACAGCCAACGGGACTTTTAATGGCCCAGTCGGCGGTGCTGACCAGAACCGCCACAACCCAGTGCCTTACATTCCACGATCCAGTACTGGGTCGTGACCCACAATTTTAAAGCCATTGCTCTAGTCTGTAAAAATTGATCTAAAATTCTTCAGATTTCCACACTTTTCTCTTTAATTACTGAACATTGGTATCAACTCTCAGATTTTGCCTTTTTCATGTAGGAATCCTCTCAGGTTTGGGGATATTTCCCCTGTTTTTTAGCTACAGCCACTTCCCCTGTGCTGGAGGGAATAGTTGCTTTGAGTCATTTTCCATTCTGGTTGCTGCAGAGGGTTAAACGACCAACATTCCCCCTCTCATGTTGGTTATTACTTCTCATCGTACTATCCTCTAGGTGCTTACAACTTAATGTTTTAATAATTTGTTCCAGTATCTTTCCAGGTATTGAAGTAACACTTGACTGGTCTTTCATGCTGCAGGTGGTCTTTGTTCCCCCTTTAAACGATAGGTACTATATTTACTCTTCTGGGACCTCACCATGCTCCAGAAGTTCTCAAAGATGACCGCTAATGTTTCCAAAAGCGCTTCAGCTACTTCCACAGTTACCCTAGGACGAATTTCATCAGGCCCTGATGACTTTAACACATTGAATTTAGCTAAATAGTCTTTAATCTGTTCTTTCCGTATTGTGAGTTTCTGCTCCTTTCCCCCCATTGTTCGTAATTACTGGTTTAAGTGTCTGGTCACAATTCAACTTTTTTGTGTGTGATTATTGAAGCAGAGTGGCATTAAACACCGTAGTCTGCCTGATGTCATCTGTTGCTAGCTCTCCTTCCCTGCTAAGCACAGGGCCTACACATTCCTTCACCTTTCTCCTGCTCCTAATATATTTATAGAACTATCTTACTGCCTTTTATGTCCCTTTCTAGGTGTAAATCATTTCGTGCTTTTGTGATTTTTGTCCCCACAGGTTAGTGTTACTCTTTTGTATCCATCTTTAGTAATTTGTTCATTTTTCCATTTTTTGAGGCATTCCCTTTTATTTTCCGGTCATTAAAGAGCTCTGGATGGAGCCATAGTGGCCTCTTCCTATCGTTTCTTGACATTTTGATAGTTTGCTGTTGCGCCTTTAATATTTTCTTAGAGAAACTGCCAGGTCTCCTGAATTATTTTTTCCCTTAGATCGGCCCGAGGGCCACATCGGGGTGGGGAAATTGTATGCAGGGCCATGAATGCAGGGCTGGGGCGGGGGTTGGGGTGCGTGAGGGAGTGCGGGGTATGGGAGGGGGTGTGGTGTGCAGGAAGGGGCTCAGGGCAGGGGATGTGGAGTGCGGGAGGGATTTGGGATGCAGGCTCCGGCCCGGCGCTGCTTACTTTGAGCGGCGACGGGGTGGCAGCAGCGCGCAGCAGGGCTAAGGCAGGCTCCTGCCTGCCTTGGCCCCGCGTCCTCTTGGAAGTGGCTAGCATGTCCGGCAGTTGCTCCTGGGGGTGGGGTGAGGCAGGTGGCTCCACCACGCACTGCCCTTGCCTGTGGGTACCACCCCCGAAGCTCCCATTGGCCGCGGTTCCCTGTTTCCAGCCAATGGGGGCTGCAGGGGTGGTGCCTACAGGCAAGGGCAGCGCACGGAGCCCTCTGCACCTCCCCACCCGCCCGCCCCAGGGGCTGCGGGGACGTGGTGCTGGCCGCTTCCAGGAGCGGTGTGGGGCCAGGGCAGGCAAGGAGCCTGCCTAGCCCTGCTGCACCATGGGGCTGGCAATCCCGCGGGCTGTAGTTTGCCCTCCCCTGCCTTAGATTTCTTGTGTCAAAGGCTGACTTTCAATGGATCGCAGCGAGGTAGCTGCTCTGACCCAGAATCAGGTCGTCTACGAATGATTTAGCACAAGGTTCCCCACAAACATGCGGTGCGCAACGAGTGAGAGGCAGCTCCCTTCTGTCCGCACTCCGGTCCCGACACGAATGGCTCTCCTCACCGAGCCCTGCCCCCCAGAAGGGGGAGGGGCAGCTAGCCGGAGCCAACTGACGCTCCACGGCGCTGCCGTATCGTTACGTTTAGGGGGGATTCTGACTTAGAGGCGTTCAGTCATAATCCCACAGATGGTAGTTTCGCCCCCTTGGCTCCTCAGCCAAGCACATACACCAAATGTCTGAACCTGCGGTTCCTCTCCTACTTAGCAGGATTACTATATTTCATGACCACTTTCACCCAGATTGCTTTCCACCTTCTGATTTATAACCAATCCCCGCCTTTTAGTAAGAATGAAATGTAAAATGGCTGCCCCCCGATTACTACTTCCATCTTCCGAAACAGACATCCCAAGAACATATTGGACACCGTTTGGCTGGAGAACTTTTCCAGCGGATGTCTGGGTAGTTAATTATGTTTTGAATATTTCTCTTATTTGCATGACGGCATCGAGAACGTCAGTCTGCAGGGAAAGAGGCTGCAGGGAATTGTAATGTGAAATTACTAAGACCTGTTCTGAAATCTCTCCAATTGCCCTTCTTTCCTTGACAGGCTGCAGTGTGACATCCGTGTTTTGCGCCGGATCAGCCCATCCTTCTGTGGGATAGGGAAGGGAAATGGCTGCAAGGGAGGCAGTTCAGGTAGGGATTATTGGGAAGTGGCTGGTGGGTTCCTGCTAGAAGGAGAGGGGCAGTAAATATATAGGAGGTGGGGGCTTCTGGGTGGTTGGTCTGGAGGTGGGAGGTGGAGGAAATATCCAGGGGGGAGAAGGGGAGGGGGACAGGGTGTGACAAAGGTCCTGGGATTTGTTTACTTGGGCCCTAGATTCTAGGAACAGACCCATGGGGTTTGTGGGCGGAAAGTCCTTAATTTATGGAAAAGGAAACAAACCCCCTGGACTGGGCTGGGAAAAGTGACCAGACTCCAGGTGCTGGAGCCTGAACCTACTAGCCAGAGTCTTGTATGAAATATGAAGGAAACACCCACCAGCGATGATTTGGGGAGATGCCCCATCCCCTCCCATCCAACTGCTGGCAATGGGGAGGGTGTTGGGATTCCTGCCGGGGGCTGTTCCTGGATCCCCATCTCCTGTATTAGCCTCAGTCTAGGATTTGTGTGATGAATGTGAAGACTCCTGTTGCCTGTGTCTGCTGTACAGGAGAGGGGCTCTCTCTGTCTCCCCTCACCCTGATGCCTCCTGGCTGCGCAGGGCGGGGTCGGTGTGGCACTCTGTTCTTTGTCTACTTCCCTGAGCTGCCATCTGGTTGTCCCTCCTCTCCCGTGACCAGTGGGGTTGTCACTAGGCAGCAGGTACTGAGTAGGGGGCTTTTGCTCTTTCAGGCGCCAGTGACCTTCGAGGAGGTGGCCGTGTATGTCACCAGGGAAGAGTGGGCTCTGCTGGACCCCGCTCAGAGAGCCCTCTACAGAGACGTCATGCAGGAGAACTATGAGAATGTGACCTCGCTGGGTAAGGATTCCTGTCCCCTCGGTTCTTAGAAGGGGAATTTAAGATTTAAAGTTCACAACACCAACAATACAACCTTAACTCTCCTGGTTCAGCAACACCTCGACAGGCCAATGACACGTGCAAGCGCTCTACCCTCTCCTGCTACAGAATACTTGGGGAGCAGAGCACAGGAGGAGCACAAAATCTAACGCCATCTCTTTGCTCAGGCAAAACTTGGGTGTAGGCCTGGTGTAGCGAACAGAAGCTGAACTCAAATACTGAGCCTACTCCACACGGACCAGGTCAGACTTCTAAAATGTTACCACCCCTTTACCCTCGCCCTGAGGATTTCTGCTAAGTCACTGCCTTCACTTACCTCTCACTAGGCCCTGGAGACTTCTAGCATGTATGCCACCAGACTGCTGACAAACGCCATGGCAAGGACACACCCTTGTGCGCTTTTACTGACACAACCTACAGTATTCAGCATTTAAATGAGGCACACCTGTTCCATCAAGGTTCACGTGCCCCTGTCTTTATATCACAGTCACAGCTTTGCCAAGCAGCACCAGCTAATCCCGCCACCATTCCATGGACATACAGCTGACACAATGCACACAGCTGGAGTACACGCAGAGAAGTGCTGGTATTCAAATATGTAGAACACAACACACACAATGACATGTTCTCTTAGTCCTTCCTCATATCGATTGTAAATTAATACATTTTAAGGCCAGGAGGGACAATTAGGTCATCTAGTCTGATCTCCTGTATTATACAGGCCATGGAATTTTATCCACTTACTGTTGTATTGAGCTTAATACTGTGTGTTTGACTAAAACATCTTCCAGAAGGGCATGAAGACTTCAGGAGATGGAAAATCTATCACTTGGTAGTTTGTTAACTTATGCATCACCCTTACTGACCTAAGCTCTAGGGTTAGGGGGCAGGGGCAGAGTTAAGGTTGCATTGCAGGGGTGGCGTGGGGTTGAGTTCTTCAGTTCCTGGTTTTCAGAGGTTTTACATTTAGCTACCATCCACATGCTGGAAGGGCATGGAGCAGCACTGGGCAACCTGAACTCTGCATTTATCTAGTTTATGGATATTTAATTTCCTTGAGTCTTGAATGGACTTTTTTGCCACTGATGACTGTCACTCGAGTTTTTGTCAGCAAAACCGTGTTGGATAGGGATGTGATGGTGATTTGCAGGCAAAACTTTTATGTGGTCACCAGGCCAAAGTCTCCGTGTGGATTTTAGAGCCCCTTAAGAATAATGTCCTGACACCAAGATTTCTGGGTTAAGAGCAACATTTCTAAGAGACGCTCCTGCAGAATGTCAGAAAAATCCACCACACACATTTCCCTGAAAGCTGTCCGTGATGGAGCTCAGATTCAAATGCATTGGTGGAGCTCAGGTTCCATGGGCCACATCACGTCCTCCTGAGCCTACGAGTTAGTATGAGAACCGATTGCTCTGGCCGCTCAGAGCCTCAGTCTCGCGTGCATTTCAATCTCTTTGACCAGGGGTTCTCAAACTAGGGGGTCAGGACACCTCAGGGGGTCGCCAGGTTATTACATGGGGGGGTTACGAGCTGTCAGCCTCCACCCCAAACCCCGCTTTGCCTCCAGCATTTATAATGGTGTTAAATATATAAAAAGTGTTTATAATTCATAAGGGGGGGTCACACTCAGAGGCTTGCTGTATGAAAGGGGTCACCAGTCCAAATGTTTGAGAGCCCCTGCCTTTGACTCATCAGTTTGGCTTGTGCCAGACTTAAGTTTCAAACTCTACAATATTTAACTTTTTCAGTGCTGCTTCCTCAAAGAGGCAGTGGGGGCTGTGGACTAGCTGAGATCAATGCCAAGTGACTGAGATTAGTCAGGGGACCATTAGAAAACTAGGGCTTTGGAGCGGAGCCCGGAGCTGGAGCCCGGAGCAGTGGAGCTGCGGGTTTTTGCCTGGAGCTGGAGCAGAACCAGAGCACAGCTCCAAAAGCTGCTTTTAGGGGGGCTGTATCTCAGGTACTTCTTGATCAAATAACCCCATCTTTGGACCACTAACCCTGCCCTGCATGCCGAGGAGGAGCAGTGTATTTCAAGACAATATGAGTAAGAATGTAAATTTTAGAAAGATTAGACTAGCTGACCTTTAAACAGAAAGTAAGTGCTGCACCTTAACCGTAACTCTACTGTAAAAACTTGCAAATGCAAGGCAGGTGTTACAGTCAGGTGCTTCCCGCTGGAGACAGGAGACAGTGTGAGGTTCTTACAGAGGAGTCCTTGAGTCAAAGCAGGGACCAGTGGGAGAAGAGAAGATGATGGGGGTGGGGGTATGATGGTGCTGAGGTGCCACAAGGCAGGGAGGGCTGAGAGCCGAGGGTATGAAGGGGGAGGGTTTGTGGCACATTGGGATGAGAGGGAATCAGGGATGGTTGGGTACAGTGGAAGCAGGCGGATGGAGGGAGTCAGGGGAGGCACTCCTGGGAACGGGTGAGTGAGTGGGAGAATGGAGAGTGGGAACAGGGGCAAGCGGGTGGAGGGCCCAGCAGTGATGCTGTTCTAGAGGAGGGTTGGGTAGAAGATCCGTTTTACATGGGAGTGGGGAATGCTGGGGGTAGAAGCATGGAGGAGGGAAGGGGTTGGGGAGTGGTTGCTCTAGGGAGCATGGAGGGTCTGGTGAGGCTGGGAAGAGAAGGTTTCAGGGAAAGAGATGTGGGGCACTCCACTGAGACTGCTTTTGCCAAGGTCTCTAATAACTGTTAGCTAGGCAAATCTCAGAGCCAGTACTCCATCCTCATCCTCCTTGACCTGTCAGCCACCTTTAACACCACTGACCATGGTCCTTTTCTTGAAATCTGATCTTCAGTTAGCCTCTCCTGATTCTCCTCCTACCTCTCTAATCTCCCCTCCAGTGGGACCTCAGGAGAGCCCTCCTCATCCCCTCCCCAGCATCTGAGGGGGATTCACAGGGTTACCAAGCGAGGTTATGGAATCCCTGTAATTTGAGTTTTTTTGAGAACAGGTGAGATAAACACCTCTCAGGGATTTGTTCCTGCTTTAGGGCTGAAGGATGGACTAGATGACCGCTTGAGATGCTTTCTACCCCTACAAGTCCAAGATTTTATGATTCTTTATCCTATCCCTTTGCTATATCTTTGTCTCCCTCTGAAGAATGTGAGGATTCAATTAGTATTTTTTTTAAATAAATGCATGAGTCAGCTTCTCCTCCCTCTTTGCCTTTGTACCCACTGGCTGTGAATGAGTTCATTCCTCTTATGGGACAGGGGAACAGCGGTTGTTGAAGTAACGTGGGCTTCTGTATATTGGCATGGAGACACTATCAATAATTGTCCACATCGGAACAGAGCACCTTGGAGAGACAATGGAAGACCCAAGGACTAGATATTAACTTGTAATGACTGTGATTCAAGGGTAGCAGAACATGGGAACACAATGGGACTGCAATTTAGGATTAGGTTACACACAGACAAAAAGCTTGCTGCTGGCCAGGGCAAAAAGACCAAGAGAGGGAGACAGAGAGAAAGGTGAAATCGAGGAGGCTTTGGGAAAGCCAGGCAGATGACTCTTGCAAAATGAACTTCGAGTTCAGTTTTGTTTTCCCAGACTAACCTATGGATCTTCAAATGCTGTATTCCAGGTGCCTAATCAATGCCTAATCTTGTTCTGAAAAGGCGGTATTGCATTGCTGCAAATACCTACTGGTTGCAGCACCCAACAGAGTGAGTGTTTTGCAGGAGTCTGAAATCATTTGCACTTTCTGGAAAAGGGCCTGTCTCAGAGTTGTGGAGCTGTGGGGATCACCCTTGTGAAACGCTACTCCTAGGGTGTAGCACACTATGGGTATGTCTACCCTGCCTCCCAGCCTGGGTCCATAGACTTGCACCAGTGGGCTAAACATAACTGTATAGATGTTGCCGATTGGGCTGGAGCTCAGTCAATCAAGCCAAGGGTGGGCTTGAGAGCCTGAGCTTCAGCCTGAGCCACCGTGTCCAAGAAATGTCTACACGGATTTTTTTAATGTGCTAAGATTAGCATCACTAACGAACGTCTGTGGATCCAGGCTGATGGGCTCGCTCCCTGATGCAGTGGGGATATAATGATATAGATATAATGGGGGCAGAGACTATAAAAACTGGTGCATCTAAGACCTTGTAAAACCATCTTCCCTGTCAAAGCCCTTCATGGCCTCATCCCTTCCTTGCGAATCAACTCTCATTTGGTACTGAGGTGCCAATTCCCACCTCTGATTCGCCCGTGGTGCCGTCCTTCATCACCCACTTGTGAAATCTTAAAACATGCTCCTTCATGGACACATGGACATTTCATTATGAAAATTATAATCGGGTGATAGGAACAACAAGAGGGAAATCGGTGGGGGAACCTGCTCAACGTCTAGATGTCAATACACAAATCCAAAGAGTGCGGGTAAGAAAGAAGAAAGAATTGGAAATCTCCATAAACTAAATGATGACTTAATTGGCATCACAGAGACTTGGTGGGATAAGTGTCATGACACAAATATTGGTATAAAGGTGTACAGCTTGTTCAGGGAGGACAGACAGGGTAAAAAGGGAGGAGGTGTTGCCTTCTAAATCAAGAATGTATCCACCTGTTCTGAGCTGCAAAAGCAGGTGGGAGCCAGACCACTTGATAGTCTCTGGGCAAAGATAAAAGTGGTTAAAAAATAGGGGTAACCTCATGGTAGGGGTCTACTATAGACCACCAAATCAGGAAGAGGAGGTGCACGAGGCATTTCTGAACAAATCACAGAAATATCCAAAACAAACAAGGACAAGGGACTTCAAAAAAGCAGACTTTAACCAACTCAGAACTGGTAGGTACGGGAAGTTGTATGGGAAGAAAATCTAAGCGAAAAAGGAGTTCTGGAGAGCTGGCAGTTTCTTATGGCGACAATATTAAATGTGCAACTGTCTGGGAGAGGGATAGCTCAGTGGTTTGAGCATTGGCCTGCTAAACCCAGGGTTGTGAGTTCAATCCTTGAGGTGGCCACTTAGGGATCTGGGGCAAAAATCAGTACTTGGTCCTGCTAGTGAAGGCAGGGGGCTGGACTCAATGACCTTTCAAGGTCCCTTCCAGTTCTAGGAGATGGGATATCTCCATTAATAATAAAAAAACCCCTATCCTAATGTGAAGGAAAGATAGGCAGTATATTAACAGATCAATGTGACTCTATCAGAGCTCTTGCATCTGAAGAAGTGAGGTTCTTACCCACGAAAGCTTATGCTCCCAGTACTTCTGTTAGTCTCAAAGGTGCCACAGGACCCTCTGTTGCTTTTTACAGATTCAGACTAACACGGCTACCCCTCTGATACTATCAGGAGCTCTTTACCGAGCTGACAATCCAAAAAGAATCTCTCAAAAAGTTGAAACATGGACCAGTTGGTAAGGATGAGTACAAAGGATAGCCCAAGCATGTAGAAACAAATTTAGAAAGGCACAAAATGAGTGATACCTAGCAAGGGACATAAAAGGCAATAAAAAGATATTTGTTCAAAACTTTGGGAGCAAGAGAAAGATGAAGGAAAGTGTAGGTCCTCTCCTTTGCAGGGAAGAAGAGCTAATAACTGATGACATCAAGAAAGCTGAAATGCCTATTTTACTTCAATCTTTATTAGAAAGGTTAATGGGGACCAAATACTCAACACAAAAAAGGGGGAAGGAATGCAAAGGAATGCAAACCAAAATAGGGAACAAACAGGTTCAAGAATACTTAAGGCTATGTCTGCACTACGCAGCTTTTAGCAACACGGCTGCATTGTTACACATTGCACTGTGTAACCGCTGTTTGTCAGCTCTCCCAATGAGCGGCGTTAGCTTTGTCGGCAGGAGCGTGCTTCTGCCAACAGAGCATTGTTCACACCGGCCCTTGTCATCGGCAAGACTTTTGTCTTTTTTGGGGGGGGAGGGTGTTTTTTAACACCTCTGAAAGACAAAAGTTTTGTCATTCAGTTGCCAGCGTAGACATAGCCTTAGGGCTTGTCTACACTTACATTTTATAGCGCTCTAACTTGCTGGTTCAGAGGTGTGAAAAATCATCCCCCCTGAGCGCAGCAAGTCTGAGCGCTTAAAGCGCTAGTGTAGACAGGCTCGGAGCTAATCCCCTCATGGCGATGAATTACCAGAGACCTCTCTCCCACCGCTCGTGCGCGACCACACTCGCACTTCAAAGCGCTGCTGTGGGAGCATTTCCACGGCAGTGCTTTGAAGTTTCCAGTGTAGACATGCCCTTAGATAAGTTTGATGGATTCAAGTTGGCAGGGCCTGATGAAATTCACACTAGGGTACTTAAGGAACTAACTGAATGAATCCTGGAACCTTTAGCAATTATTGCGGAGAACTTCTGGAGAATGGGTGAGGTCCCAGAAGAGTGAAGAAGGGCAAACATAGTACTTGTCTTCTTTAAAAGAGAACAAAAAGGACTCGGAGAATTATAGACTAGTAGGCAGCCTAACTTGGGTAGCTGGAAAGATACTGGAACAAATTATTAAACAATCAACTTGTAAGTACCTGGAGGATAGTAATGTGATAAGTTACAGCCAGCATAGATTTGTCAAGAACAAATTGTAGCAAACCAACCTAATTTCCTTCTTTGACAAGGTTACTGGCCTAGTGGATGAAGGGAAGCAGTAGATGTGATATATTTAGGATGGATTTTGAGACTGTCATGAGGGACTTTCTTATATACAAACTAGGGAAATGTGGTTTAGATGCAATTTATGGGTGGTTGAACAACTGGTTGAAAGACTATATTTAAAGAGTAGTTATTAATGGTTTGCTGTCAAATTGGAAGAATGTATCTAGTGTGGTCCTGCAGGTGTTGCTCTGGGGTCTAGTACTATAAAATACTTTCATTGACGATTTTGATAATGGAGTAGAGAGTATGTTTATAATGACACTAAGCTGGGAGGGGTTGCAATCACTTTGGAGTACAGGATTAGAATTCAAATTAGAATTCAGCTGGTCTGAATTCAACATTCAGTAAAGAGATGTGCAAAGTACTACATTGAGAAAGGAAAAATCAAATGCATCACTACGAAATGGGGAATGACTAGGTAGGCAGTAGTACAACTGAAAGGGATCTGGGGGTTATAGAAGATCACAAATTGGAATACAAGTCAACAATGTGATGCAGATGCAAAAAAAGGATAATATTGTTCTGATCTTGTATATAAGACATGGGAAGTAATTGTCCTGTTCCACTTGGCACTGGTGAGGCCTTGGCCAGAGTACCCTGTCCAATTCTGAATGCCACTCTTTCAGAAAGATGTGGACAAATTGGAGAGAGTCCAGAGTACAGCAACAAAAATGATAAAATATTTGGAACACTTGACCTCTGAGAAAAAGTTTAAAAAATGGGATATAGTTACTCTTGAGAAAAGAAAACTAAGGGGGGATTCGATAACAGTCTTCAAAACTGTTAAGTGCTGTTCTAAAGAGGACAGTAATCAATTTTTCTCCATGTTCACTGAAGGTAGGATGAGATGTGATGGGCTTAATCTGCAGCAAGGGAGATGTAGATTAGATATTAGGAAAAACTTTCTAACTCGAAGGGTAGTTAAGCTCCGGAATAGGCTCTCTGTCCCCTACCTGATGTCTCTGACTGCCCCCACTCAGGTGTCAGGCCTCGTGTCTTTCCCTCTTCTGCAGTGCATCTGGGCCTCTCTGTGTCAGTAAGAAGTAGTTCCAGGGGGACTTCCCCCCTGGCTGGAGTCTCCCCTTCCTGGGAAATGGAGTTACCTTCTCTGGGTTTCAGGAGCCCCTTTGATGCTGAATATCTGGCTGTGTGTCCCCCCCAGTGGAGGTGGAGATCGTTAAATCCCTCATAAGCAGAGTGTCCTGGGATTTTACTCTGTTAAAATGGGCTGGGGTTAAAATAATGGAACTTTTTTGGGTGACAAATGTCCCATGAATTCACGTGAATTCATTTATCTTTCCATTGAACAGGGTTTGCAGCTTCCAAACCTGCTGTGATCGCCCATCTGGAACGAGGGGACGAGCCGTGGCTTCTAGAGCTCCAGGGCTGTGAGGAAAGAGAGATCCTGGGAGCCACCTGCCAAAGTGAGGAGTCATTAAACCAACTGAAAACCTGTCAGTGCCAGCAGGGAACAGCTGGGCTTCCCTGCAAAGCCCTTGTGAGCTCTCTGAGTAAATCAGGATTGTCCCCAGCGGGCATCATATCTTCTAGCTACATATTGCTCATGGCTTCCGACCCTTCCTGACTGACTCCTGGCAGTAGTTCCCTCCATTCCCCCTCTTCCCTGGGATGTGTGGGTGGGATATGGAAGCAGAATTGATCCTGCTCCTCGCCACCCTGTGGGGAAGAGTTTGGGGGAATTCAGTCCTAATATGTGTCCCCCGCCCCCGCGTCTCTCCGGCTGTTATTTTTGATTGTTCTCCACGTTTCCATCCCTGTTTCTGAGGCGTCTCCCTTTTTCTGTCCCGGCAGGTGGCAAGTTGGTGAGTGAGAAAGAGGAGCAGAATCCTCAAATGCCACCACGTGCGGCCAGATCCCAAGGGAATGTGTCCTGCAATCATGAGCAGGGAAAATCCTGTGAGTATCAGTGCAAGTCAGAGAAGGGGCAGGAAAACCAGTCAAGGGAGAAAGTTGGTAAATCTGTTAATTATCAGGGAACTCAGAAGGGTCTCAAGGAAACCAGAGCCCAGCAGAGCATCCCGGCGGGAGAGAGAAATAACACATGCTCTGAGTGTGGGAAAAACTTCCACAGCCACTCACACCTTATTAGACATGAGAGAATCCATAGCGGAGAGAGACCCTATGAATGCTGTGAGTGTGGGAAAAGCTTCACTCAGCGCGCGCACCTTCTTACACATCGGAGACTCCACACAGAAGAGAGCCCCTTTGAATGCCATCAGTGCGGAAAAAGCTTCAAGGAGAGATCAAACCTTCTTACACATCAAAGAATCCACACAGGGGAGAGACCCTACGAATGCTGTGAGTGCGGGAAAAACTTCAGTCATCGCTCAGCCCTCGTTGTACATCAGAGGATTCATACAGGAGAGAGACCCTACAGATGCTGTGACTGCGAGAAGAACTTCAGTTCCCAGTCAGACCTTATTAAACATCATAGAATCCACACCGGGGAGAAACCCTATGAGTGCAGTGAGTGTGGGGAAAACTTCACCCAGAGTTCTGCCCTTATTACACATCAGAGGATCCACACAGGGGAGAGACCCTTTGCATGCTGTGAGTGCAGGAAAACCTTCAGTCATAGCTCTGCCCTTGTTACCCATCAAAGGATCCATACAGGAGAAAGACCTTACAGATGCTGTGACTGCGGGAAAAACTTCATTTACTGCTCAGACCTCATTAAACATCAGAGGATCCACACAGGG
Source organism: Trachemys scripta elegans (assembly GCF_013100865.1). Classification (NCBI taxonomy): domain Eukaryota; kingdom Metazoa; phylum Chordata; order Testudines; family Emydidae; genus Trachemys; species Trachemys scripta. The sequence goes on along the minus strand of NC_048313.1, from coordinate 1,205,995 downwards.
GTAAGACCCTATGAATGTTGCGAGTGTGGGAAAACCTTCACTCTGAGCTCACACCTTATTGCACATCAGAGGATCCACACAGGGGAGAGACCCTATGCGTGCTGTGAATGTGGAAAAACCTTCAGTCAGAGCTCACACCTTATTAAACATCAAAGGATCCACACAAGAGAGAGACCCTAGGAATGCTCTGAGTGTGGGAAGTGCTTCCATCATAGCTCAGCCCTTATCATCAGAGAAGCTGCAAGGGAGAGAAACACCGTAACAAAATTGTCTAAGGCAGAGAAAAGGTTTTTTTCACCCTTTTACACTTTTGCTGTTTCCCACATTGTGAATGTTAAGGCTGTTTGCAGCATTTGCGTCACCGTGGTCTCTCAGCTTCCTCAGCTGAATTGCCCTCTCTTCCCTTTGGCCGCTCACCCTTCCTTAGGGTGAATCCCGTGGTCCTATTTATCAACTCCTAGGTCATGGAAATGTGTCTGCCTCCGACAGGAATATCCATCAGCTCCAGGTGGGGAAAACGGGTGACCACAACTAGCTACATTGAAGTTAAATCTACCTGGGCTTTGTCCCCGTTACGATTTTCCATGGAGTTAGCTAGCGAGCGTTAGCTATCCTGATGTAAAAGACAACTATTCTTGCACTAAAAAAAATAGTCCACAGATAGTCACTGGGCTAATCCGGTATGTTTCTTCGTGACTTGACATAACCTCCATCACTTTTTCTAGTCTAAACAAACCCGCAGCATCACGTTTATACTCGTCTTTCCACTGAAAAATGATTGTTAGTCACCCAGTTCCCTGACCGGGGACAGATTGACTCATTCTCAGGTCTTCTCACTTTGCACTGGGTTCTGCTGAAGAGCAGTTATTCTTGTACCATGTTTCTCATGTAAATATATTTAAATATAATAAAGAGCAGGAGGAGGGGAAAAAAGTGTTTTTTCAGCCGCTGTGACACCCGAAGATGCTGGGGTGAGTCGGAGGGATTCCCATCTTCCTCGTCACCCCAGCAGTGTTGCCTTCTTGCTGAGTTACTTGAGGTTTATCTTCTCCACGTTGGACACCTCCCCAAGTGTCATGTGGTGCAGCGTTCTCGGCTCTCTGTGCTTGGGAAGCATCCTTTGATGTCTTTGGTCTTAAAACATCTTCATTTAGGGCTGGAGATGAAAGTGTCACAGATCTGGGAGGTTTCAGAGGGGTTGCCATGTTAGTCTGTATCAGCAATAAGAACGAGGAGGACTTGTGGCACCTTAGAGACTAACAAAATTATTTGGGCATAAGCCCATTTCGTGGGCTAAAACCCACTTCATCGGATGCATGCAGTGAAAATACAGCAGGAAGATATATATACACAGAGAACATGAAAAAATGGGTGTTGCCGTACCAATTATTAGTCTGTTAGTCTATGAGGTGCCACAGGACTCTTTGCTGCTTTTACAGATCCAGACTAACACGGCTACCCCTCTGATATTATGTCTATATAACCTTAGCCCTAAAAGCCCCAGTCACTCACACTGTGTCCCTGTTGTTTTAAGTGCTGTACAAACACTGAACAGTCCTAGGCTGGAAGAGCTGACAAGCCAGACAGACAGGGTGGGGGAAGGGTACCCCGTACCAGCAGAGCGAACAACATGACAGCAGCAACTGGCGTGTTAATGTCACCATGTTTTCTTTTTGCTGGGTTGAATTACAATGTGACCAGCTAAAGGGGAGGGACAGGGACATTGAACGGATGGGGTGAGGGGGGAAGGGGTGTGGAGAACAGGGTAAGACAAGTGACGGGAAGGTGAAGAGATCAGGAGGGAGGTGAACAAGGTAAGAGGACTGAGGGCTCAGACAAGCCCTCAGCACAGGGCAGAGGAAGCCCAGTCAAAAACTGGTCTTTGAACCTCCAGAAATCTCCTATTTTGCTGCTTCTGCTCCGACTGGCTGGGGTTTCAGACTGTCTGGTTGTGCTCTTCAAAGCGTCCCCTATGATACACCCCCCCAGGAGAGAACAATGGGACTTCAGGGAGCTCGAGTGTTACCCCGGAATTTGATATTCCTGTGTGTTACCCCAGAATTTGACAGTACTGCAATTTTGTAGGGTCAGACTCTCAAAACAAAACATGACAGAGCTAGGAAAATCTTAGGCCCTGAAAGGCAAGGCCAAATAACTGCATGTTTGCTGGTTTGCTATCAGAATGAGAGGATGGGATAAGTGAATGTATTGTACGAATAGCAGGAATGTTTGACGGACTGACCTTGATCTTGAGCCTCTCTGACACCATTATAAGTCTAGTTATTGTTATGAATAGAAATGTTTTGATGGTAGGAGATAATGAGTAGTTTTGCTGAAAGTAGGAGAATTGGTGACCCACTAGGGGTTACTGTGGTGACCCACTAGGAGCCACTAGAAGTTACGTGCTTCGTTTGAAGTTAGCTAATAAAGATTCGTGAAAGAATTTGCTTTGGAACAGTCCGAGGAAGCTTTCTGTGGGCAAGGATCTGACAGCTAAGTTCCCCAGCAGCTAGAGCCAAGGCAGTCCCTCCCAGAAACCTGGATGCTGATCCCTCAAAACCATTTCTTAACTTTAGGTAAATATAAATGAAGATTAGGGTTGGAAGAGATCTCAAGAGGTCATCTAGTCCAACCCCCTGCTCAAAGCAGGACCAACCCCACCTAAATCATCCCAGCCAGGGCTTTGTCAAGCCTGATCTTAAAAACCTCTAAGGATGGAGATTCCACCACCTCCCTAGGTAACCCATTCCAGTGCTTCACCACCCTCCTAATGAAATAGTTTTTTCTAATGTCCAACCTAGACCTCTCCCACTGCAACTTGAGACCATTGCTCCTTGTTCTGTCATCTGCCACCACTGAGAACAGCCGAGCTCCATCCTCTTTGGAACCCCCCTTCAGGTAGTTGAAGGCTGCTATCAAATCCCCCCTCAATCTTCTCTTGTGCAGACTAAAAAAGCCCAGTTCCCTCAGCCTCTCCTCAAGTCACGTGCCCCAGCCCCCTAATCATTTTCCACTGGACTCTCCAATTTGTCCACATCCTTCTTTGAGTGTGGGGCCCAAAACTGGACACAGTACTCCAGGTGTGGCCTCACCAGTGCCAAATAGAGGGGAATAATCATTTTCCTCGATCTGCTGGCAATGCTCCTACTAATGCAGACCAATATGCCATTAGCCTTCTTGGTGACAAGGGCACACTGCTGACTCATATCCAGCTTCTTGTCCACTGTAATCCCCAGGTCCTTTTCTGCAGAACTGCTGCTTAGACAGTCGGTCTCCAGCCTGTAGTGGTGCATGGGATTCTTCAGGACTCTGCACTTGTCCTTGTTGTACCTTATCAGATTTCTTTTAGCCCAATCCTCCAATTTGTCTAGGTCACTCTGGACCCTATCCCTACCCTCCAGCGTATCTACCTTTCCTCCCAGTTTAGTGTCATCTGCGAACTTGCTGAGGGTGCAATTAATCCCATCATCCAGATCATTAATGAAGATGTTGAACAAAACCAGCCCCAGGACAGACTCCTGGGGCACTCTGCTTGATACCGGCTGCCAACTAGACATCGAGCCATTGATCACTACCCATTGATCTAGCCAGCTTTCTATCCACGTTATAGTCCATTCATCCAGTCCATACTTCTTTAACTTGCTGGCAAGAGTACAGTGGGAGACCATATCAAAAGCTTTGCTAAAGTCAAGATATATCACATCCACTGCTTTCCCCATATCCACAGAGCCAGTTAGTTTATCATATTAGGCAATCAGGTTGGTCAGGCATGACTTGCCTTTTGTGAATCCATATTGACTGTTCCCGATCACCTTCCTCTCCTCCAAGTGCTTCAAAATGGATCCCTTGAGGACCTGCTCCATGATTTTTCCAGGGACCGAGGTGAGGCTCTAGTTCCCCCCGGATTCTCCTTCTTCCCTTTTTAAAAGATGGGCACTATATTTGCCTTTTTCCAATCCTCTGGGACCTCCCATGATCGCCACGAGTTTTCAAAGATAATGGCCAATGGCTCTGCAATCACCTCAGCCAACTCCCTCAGCACCCTCGGATGCATTAGATCCAGCCCCATGGACTTGTGCATGTCCAGCTTTTCTAAATAGTCCTTAACTATTTCTTTCACCACAGAGGGCTGCTCCCCTCCTCCCCATACTGTGCTGCCCAGTGCAGTAGTTTGGGGGCTGACCTTGTCTGTGAAGCCCGAGTAATTCAGCTTTTTGGCCCTATAACAACTATGAGGGTGAACCCAGACAATCACTACACCACTGAATGAACTCATGCAGGAAAGTGATAAAAGACAAAAAAAAACCTATTGTCTGTGGGTGAACAACACATATGTCAGAGAGCGCTCACTCTGCATAGCAAAGGAAGACCCATGGGTGGCCCATGCCAGCTGATTTGGGCTCATGCTGCAGGCATAGGTGCCGACAGAAAAAAAATTAGTGGGTGCTTAGCGCCCACTGGCTGCCAGCTCCCCCCATTCCTCCCAGCAACTCCCACCCGCCGGTGGCTCTGCCGATCAACTCCTCCCCCTCCCTTCCAGCGCCTCCCGCCTGCTGTAATCAGCTGTTCCGCAGCTGAGCGCAGGGGAAAAACTGCTCCGTCCCGCCAGCTGAAACGTGCCGGGGAGGATGCAGGACGTGGAGTACAGCAAAAAATTCAGCAAGATCAACCCACTGTTATATATACACCCCGCATGGCTCATAAATCAAATGCGGTTTTAGTTGAGGCTTGCAAAGTAAACAGCAACCAGATATTTTTACACTCTAGAGGGCTTGTTTGCCTTCTTTTCACAGCCTGGGACACACCATGCTTACTTGGAGGCCCAGAAGACCCTTGGAGTAAAACTGGAATTGTGTAGTTTAAGTGACACGACGTGGGCATGCAGATGGAAAAATGTATCCGCTGTAAAAAAAACTCCATGAGAGCACTTCTTAGCCATTTGTTGGGACTGTCAATGCCCCCCTCCCGTAGATTTATTGAAACATCAGGTTTGTAGAAGAATGTGCAGAAACTAGATTTTGGTGTGCTTGATCCTTTTTTAGCGTGTTCTTGTATGAGTCACGTAGCGCACTGCAGCCAGAAGACACGACACTTTCTCAGGCCTGCAGTGTACGTCAGAGAACTGTCGACGCATTAGTATGCGAACCAGCACTAAGTGGGATGATGTTTGGGAGGAAGCCCAGAACTTCTGTGAGCTGCACGATGTCCCTGTCACCCTGATACAAATGAAAAAGTATGCTTATAAATGATCCATGAAAAAAAGGCCTTCCTTGACTGTTCAGTTGTTACAAGCACATAGGGTGACCAGACAGCAAATGTGAAAAATCGGGACGGGAGTGGGGGGTAATAGGAGCCTATATAAGAAAAAGACCCCAAAATCGGGACTGTCCCAATAAAATTGGGACATCTGGTCACCCTACAAGCACACTCAGTGCATCCGAAGAAGTGAGGTTTTTACTCACGAAAGCTTATGCCCAAATAAATCTGTTAGTCTTTAAGGTGCCACCAGACTCTTTGTTGTTTTTACTCAGACAACGAGACTATCAGCCGGATGTAAAGGAGAGCACTAAAGAAAAATGGGGCCGACCGCTGTATTTTCCTGTTGGACACACTGTTAGGTGAATGCAATTGCAGGTTTTTGTCCCAGTCCACGGAAATAGCTGAAAGTGCAGATGCAGGGCTAACATGTGATCCAGAGGTGGCACTGCTGGGTTGCTCTGTCAATATGCAAGGGCCCTTTAATCAGCTCCACGCTCGCTCGCACAGAGCTGCAGTTGGTTCAGGGTGGGTTTGCCAGAGATCATGCTGAAGAAGCAGGCAGCTGCTTCAACATTTCATCCAAATTTTACAAAACTGTCGAAATTGGCCCTGACCTGCTGGCACAGCTGGAGGTGAGACGTCGTTTTCTGCCACGCGCTGGGTACGATCCACAGTGGGTCAAGAGAGACAGTTAGCTTTGTGTTTACTGCACACTGAGAGTGACCTTACCAGAGACATTAACCCTGAGCAGATCATCGACACCTATGGTGCCAAGTCCAGGCGCCGGAGTTTACTTCACTGATGTTTAAGGTAAGACGGCAGCTGGTTTTATTTTTATTATTGTTAGTAGCAATATGTTATTTGCACCGGGCTGCTTTATGAAATACAAGGACTGCTGCTGATTGGACAAATAGAATGTCACCGTGTATCTGCCCGTTTGAATGTTCCCATATGAAGCAATACGGACACTGAATGGAAACTGGTTGGTGTAAGCTTGTGGAGAAATGGGTTGTACTGTAGGAAAGCTTAACAGATATTTTAACCCTACCATGGTGTTTAAAAGTAGACTTACCTGTTAATAGTGCTGCTAAACCATACTGCCCAACAGAGTTTAACATGTAGTATAGTTGAGTGATTTCGGGACCTTTTGTACTATAAATTATTATACAATTCTTAAAAAGACACAGGTTTACAACATTTATTTTGTCCATAGTAAAGTGTGTGTGTGATTAGAACATTAGAACATAAGAACGGCCGTACCAGGTCAGACCAAAGGTCCATCTAGCCCAGTATCCTGTCTACCAACAGTGGCCAATGCCAGGTGCCCCAGAGGGAGTGAACCTAACAGGCAATGATCAAGTGATCTCTCTCCTGCCATCCATCTCCATCCTCTGACAAACAGAGGCTAGGGACACCATTCCTTACCCATCCTGGCTAATAGCCATTAATGGACTTAACCGCCATGAATTTATCCAGTTCTCTTTTAAACGCTGTTATAGTCCTAGCCTTCACACCCTCCTCAGGTAAGGAGTTCCACAAGTTGACTGTGCGCTGCGTGAAGAAGAACTTCCTTGTATTTGTTTTAAACCTGCTACCTATTAATTTCATTTGGTGACCCCTAGTTCTTGTATTATGGGAATAAGTAAATAACTTTTCCTTATCCACTTTCTCCACATCACTCATGATTTTATAGACCTCTATCATATCCCCCCTTAGTCTCCTCTTTTCCAAGCTGAAGAGTCCTAGCCTCTTTAATCTCTCCTCATATGAGACCCGTTCCAAACCCCTAATCATTTTAGTTGCCCTTCTCTGAACCTTTTCTAGTGCCAGTATATCTTTTTTGAGATGAGGAGACCACATCTGTACGCAGTATTCGAGATGAGGGCGTACCATCGATTTATATAAGGGCAATAATATATTCTCAGTCTTATTCTCTATCCCCTTTTTAATGATTCCTAACATCCTGTTTGCTTTTTTGACCGCCTCTGCACACTGCGTGGACATCTTCAGAGAACTATCCACGATGACTCCAAGATCTTTTTCCTGACTTCTTGTAGCTAAATTACCCCCCATCATATTGTATGTATAGTTGGGGTTATTTTTTCCAATGTGCATTACTTTACATTTATGCACATTAAATTTCATTTGCCATTTTGTTGCCCAATCACTTAGTTTTGTGAGATCTCTTTAAAGTTCGTCACAGTCTGCTTTAGTCTTAACTATCTTGAGCAGTTTAGTATCATCTGCAAACTTTGCCACCTCACTGTTTACCCCTTTCTCCAGATTGTGTGTATCTTCCTCCCATCCTTGCTACACACCACAGTTCACAGTGCTGTTGTTCTTCCTAACTCATGATCTCATGATTTCCTCCTCTCTCACGCCACCACCATCTTCTGACTCTTCACTGATCAATTATTGCAAAGCAAATTGTTGTTCTTCCTCTTATTGTAGAGCCAGTTTGTGATGGCATTTTGTGGAATCCTGTTGGTCAAACAACACATTTTGCATACATTCACCCCTTTTCTGTGTGACAGATGATGAGCAGCGCTGCAGTGACCGTAACAGGATAAAACTCCAGGGTGGAAGTGGGGTGCGGGTGGGGCTGCATTAGATATCTCAGGCTTTTGCTGGTCTGTTCTCCAGTGCTGTGGGGGTTGTCTTTTCCGTCGCTTTCAATGATTTGAATGCACATTTTCAAAGGCATCTGGGAATTTGGAGCCTCAGAGAAAGAGAGAATGTGTATGGGAAAGGTGTGGGAGGGTTTGGAGAATAAACACAGAGAAGTAGTAGTAAGAGATTTATTTCCAAATAGGGACTTGTCACTTGCTGTTGCAGTGATTGCTAAACTGTACCATCATGTACCTGAGTGTAAGTAGGAAATACATTTTAATGAGAAAGACCGAGCCACAACTTTGTTTATTCTAGCATCCCTGAGTTCATTTGCTCCTTTGGACTTTGTGCCACTTCATTGGCTATGGCATTTGCATACCTCTGCACTTGTGCTTGACGTCTGGGTCCTAGACCTGCCCCAGCTGTGGGACGCCTCCTGTTGTTGTGCTGATGTTGGAGCAACTCAGCGAAGGGGCACCAGAACAGGGGGGGCTGTGGGCCAGGGTCCCGTCACTTCTAAAAGCGGGAGGGCTTATGGAAAGCGTGTCTCGCTCACCAACAGAAGTTAGTCCAATAAAAGACATTCCTCACCCACCTTACGCAGACACATAGAACTTACCCATTCCTGCTCTGTGCAGTGGGTGCAATGTTCCCTCCCTTCCAAGCTCCTGCACTGTGTGTGGCAGGCACTCAAGACAAGCAGTGCAAGTTTATTCATTGGTTCCCCACTTCATCAATGGAAAGTGGATATACACCAGCCTTTGTAAACCTGAGCAGATTTACCAAACACTTCAGGCAAATACACTGGTAAAGATAAACAGTAAAACAAGTTTATTGACTACAAAACAGAGATTTTAAGCGATTATAAGTAATAGGCAAAAAGTCCAAGTGGTTACCAAAAGAAAAGAAGCACGCAGTCTAAACTCTCAACCCTATCAGCCTGGGCAACATCTAGAGTAAGCAGTTTTTCTCACCCCACTGCATATTGCAGTTCATAGTACACAGATTTCACCCTTGAAGCCTGGGCCAGTCTCTTCTGTTGGAATCTTCAGTCTTCTGAGTGTCCTTGTTGCTTGCAGCATAGGTGGGGGCAGGAGAAAGGCCCAGCATGGGGACACTGAATGTCTGTTTTATACCCTTAGGCCTGTGTGCTTGGACATGAGTCCAGGCATGTCTGGTGGGCACTGCTAAGTCACCATGCAAGATTGAGCAATTCCCTTGGTGTGAGAGTGAGTGAGTGCATGTGAGTCATTGCATTGTAGCTTCCTTGCTGGATGATGGTTAGCTCCCTGGTTACTGTCTTTTGGGGAACTAGTATCTAGGCACTTCCCAAACACAGAGTATATTTTAGTGACAGTCATACAACACAATTCTCATAACTTCCTATGCATTCATGATATATTTAAATGGACAGGGGGTTTCAGCAGCTCATAACCTTTCCTACGATACCTCACATGGCCTGATTTATATGCAATATCACAAATATATACAAATGATGAATATGGAGCTACAGGGCCCTCCCCGGGGGTGTAGAATGTCCCATTTACAAAGGGTGAAAGTGTGGTAACTGTTGGGATAAAGTATAACAATAAGCCGCTAATGTGCTGACATGGTATTAGGGGACAAAGGCATATGTAGGCAATTTTTTTGTGTCTAATACATAAGTTACACATTCTTTAGTATTACTTTGTTTAATACATAAGTTGCAGATTTTTTTAGTATGTGTCTAAAATATAAGTTGCCAGATTCTTCCCATCTCTGTTGCTCATAAAGATTGATAAGGATGCAGCTGCAGAAGAAATACCCTTTGTGTAAAAGAAGGTAAAAGGAATAGATTCATAGATTCTAGGACTGGAAAGGACCTCGAGAAGTCATCGAGTCCAGTCCCCTGCCCGCATGGCAGGACCAAATACTGTCTAGGCCATCCCTGATAGACATTTATCTAACCTACTCTTAAATCTCTCCAGAGATGGAGATTCCACAACCTCCCTAGGCAATTGATTCCAGTGTTTAACCACCCTCACAGTTAGGAACTTTTTCCTAATGTCCAACCTAAACCTCCCTTGCTGCAGTTTAAGCCCATTGCTTCTTGTTCTATCCTTATCTTCCCCTCCCTCCCTTTCCCAGCTACATAAACAAGCCCTGTCTTATGGCCCCTTCCCCGCCCCCCCCTGAAAACTGTTCACGGACCCTTCCTCCCACCCCTGAGAACTGTTGATGAGGGAGATTTATGGCAACAATTTGTTGCAAATAAATGTATCTTCAAGGTAAAAGTAACCTGTAATGTTATGAGTAATGGATAGGTTTGGGTTTACTAACAATGGGTGTTTCTATTAATAAGGGGTTTGGGGGTGTTGTAATGGATGTAGTCGTGTATGTACTAATCTAAACAAAAAGAGTGTGCTGTAATCAATTTGGTGCTTACTGGACAATTGGGTTCAGGGGAACAAGTATCGCAATAAAGAAGCCAGTACTCATCTCCGCCTCTGGGTCAACCTGCTCCTCCTTCTTCTAACAGTTACCATCATTCACCCACCACAAATGTCCTTTTTGTCCAACCAGGCAGCCAGATTGGAATCCATAGGCAAGGAATGTCCCGTGAAGGCACCGTTTCTCTCTTTTCCTCCTGACACTTTGGTGCCAAATGGTAAAGGACAATTGTTTCCCATCTAACCCTGGCATCCTTTGGGGTTGTAATCAATGTCACTGAAGCAGGGAGTGGTGTTCTAAAAACAATTTGATGTAGACCATAGCTCTCCATAGCTTCCTTCTCTGGGGTAAAAACCAACTGCTGGGTGCCTATTTCTATCCGAGTTCTTGCCAAACCCTTCAACGTGCTAAATGTACACTTCCCTGGAGTAGTTTCCTTTAATAATCCACCCAAAATCTCAGCAGTGCTAGTCAGGAATAGCTTCTGCAAACATGGCCAGTTTATCCCTTTAAACTGGTGGCACAGGTGTCAGTTAGGAACTAGACATAAGCCTAGGTCACAATCTCTGTTAGCTACTTGAGATGGGGTTTCTAAGCAAAAATAGTTATTTATTTTCCTGCAGCGCTCTCAGCTTCAACACTGATTATATTTCACACACAGTTGCAGTTCCTGCTGACGGGCGACTTCAACAAAAACACACTTTTATTTCCTCCACATCGCCATAGTTAGGGACAGCATTTCCCAAACCACAGGCTTAGCTAGGAGATGACGTCAGGAGCAGTAATGAGCTCTCAAAATCCTAATAACCAGTTCCCTACTGGGTCCCCGGCGGCACTTCGGCGGCGGGGGGGGGGCGGTCTTCACTCGCTTCGGGTTTTCGGCAGCACTTTGGTGGGAGGTCCTTCACCCGGAGCGAGTGAAGAGACACCCCCCCCCCGCCACCAAAGTGCCACTGAAGACCCGGTAGGGAACCGCGCAGTGAGTACAAGCCCCACATGCCTGTCCCCACCCATCTGACCGCAACCCAACCCACATCCTGCCCCCGACTGCCCCCCTCAGAACCCGCAAGCCATCAACCCCCCCACACTCCTTGTCCCCTGACCACTCCCTCCCGAGAACAGGGGTGAAAGTAAGTCCAGTGACGTATCGGTACGCTGGGGCCAGCTCTGGCCCCTGGAAGGGGCGGGGCCTAGGGCAGAAGGGGCGTGGCTGAGGGAGTCAGAGCCAGCCCATCTTGTAAGGTAAGTGCCCCCTCCACTGGGGTAGCAGCAGCAGCCCAGGGCTCCGGGGGCTATTTAAAGGGCCCTGGGCTCCCCTGCTTCTACCGCCCTGGCCCCGTAAATAGCTGCGGGAGCCCTGGGGAAGCGGCGGGACTCCAGCGGCTATTTAAAGGACCGGGGCAGCAGAGACAGCTGGAACCCCCCCACACTACCCCGGGCTCTGGGGGCTATTTAAAGGGCCCAGGGCTCCCCTGCTTCTACCGCCCCGGCCCTTTAAATAGCTGCCGGAGCGCCAGAGCCCTGCAGTAGTAGCGGGGCTCCGGCGGCTATTTAAAGGGCCGGGAAGGTAAAAGCAGCCGGAGCCCCGGACTTTTTAAATAGCCCCCAGAACCAGACAGCCCTACCCCAGGGCTCCAGCAGCAGGGCTCTGGTGGCAATTTAAAGGGCCTGGGACAGGACGGTCCCGCGGGCCGGATGTGGCCCGTGGACTGGAGTTTGCCCACCCGCTGGCCCCTTTAATAACTGGTTCTACACCGGCTTCTAAATTTAACAGCCGGTTCTTGTGAACCAGCTCCAGCTCACCACTGGTCAGGAGTAACGTCCTGTAGAGCTGAGACATACCAGGGTACAATCCAGCCTCATGAGTAGCTGTATTACCCCTGCCCTGAAATCCTGGGTTCCTTACAATGCCTTGCTAAAGTAGCTCCCACCTGGGCCGCTCACAAACAGCCTTTCAGCATGCAAGCCACACACTGAGTGTGTGTGTGTAACTGCAGCCTGCCAGCCACACTGGGGTTACACTCAGCCTTGGTTAAACTTCAGGGTATAACCGCAACACATGCCCAGTTCCCGATTTCCCCCAGAAATGTATATCTTGTGCTGCCCAGCCCTCTCCTGGACAGTACAACGTATTTGACATCCAGTAAACCTTTAAGAGAATCATATGCCAGTTTATTTCAATGAGTTATTCGTAAGGCTAAGATTTTGTCATGGTTATTTTTAGTAAAAGTCACAGACAGGTCACGGCGTCTGTGAATTTTTGTTTATTGCCCGTGACCTGTCTGTGACTTTTGCTGCTGCGTCTCCATGGTTTCCCCCACCACCGTGGTAGCTGGGAGCTGTGGGGATCCCCCTCCGCCCACGGCAGCTGGAAGCTGCGGGGGGGGGGGGGAGGGAGCGGCCAAGAGCTGCAGGGTGACTGTATTTCCCCAAAAGAAAACAGGACACCCCCAGCCACTCACCTGCGGCATCCCATTTCCCCCACACAAGGCTGTCACCCATTGCCGGAACCCTGAGGAGGGCTCCCTCAGGAGTCCGTCACCTGTCGCTGGAACCTTGCAGGGCCCCCCCGTCACCTGTCGCTGGAACCTTGCAGGGCCCCATTGGTTGCCAGCTTCAGAGTGCCGCAGCCCTTGGGGCTGAAGCAGAGAATGTCATGGAGATCTTTGGAAGTTACGGATTCCGTGACTTCCATGACCTCCGTGACATAAACATAGCCTTAGTTATTCAGAAACTCCAGTTTAAACGCACTGGCTTATAGAAAACAGAAAATAAGTTTAATAACTACAAAGAGACAGATTTTATGAGTACAGATAATGAGGCATAAAAGTTAAAATGGTTACAAGAAAAACAAAGATAAATGCTCACTAGCACAGACTTAAGAAATTTCTCGTTTCAAAGCAAAATTTTCTCACCTACGTGCTTCAGCGGTTTCACTGACCAAACTCTTTAAGCCAGGACCCCTCCCCCAAAGCTCAACAGCTGTGTCATTTTGTCTTCTCAGTTGCAGAGAATGCAATGGACAGGGAGAGAGAGGGAAGTGTTTTGAGAGGTGTCTGCCCCTTCTTTTTATAGTCCTGTTCCCCCTTTGGGCTGGTCTACACTGGGGGGGGGGAATCGATCTAAGACATGTAACTTCAGCTATGTGAATAGTGTAGCTGAAGTTGAAGTATCTTAGATTGATTTACCTTGGGTCCTCACGGCACGGGATTGATGGCCGCGGCTCCCCTGTCGACTCTGCTACCGCCGCTCGCTCCGGTGGAGTTCCGGAGTCGACAGGGAGCGCGTTTGGGGATTGATATATCGCGTCTCGTTAAGACACGATATATCGATCCCCGATAAATTGATCGCTACCCGCCGATACGGCGGGTAGTCTGGACTTACCCTTTGAGAAGCATTTCCAGGTGGGAGCAAGGCTACAGGAGATGTGTGCATGAGAACTCCATGCTGTTTCTTTGCTAAGGCCTTGTCTACACTACAGTTTTGTCAGCAAAAGGCAGCTTTTGCCGACAAAACAGTGGAGGTGCACATGCTACAATGCTACTTTTGCCGACAAAACAAAACCACTTAGATGAGACAGAGCTTTTGGCTGCAAAGTTAAAGTGACAAAGCATCAGTATAGATGCTTGCAATGCATTATGTCGCCATAACTGGCCTCTCCCAGTATCCCAGAATGCCCGCAGTGACCACTCTGCTCACTGTTTTGAATTCGGCTGCCCTGCAGGCGTGTGCCCCTCCCCTTTCAAAGCTCTAGGAAGTTCTGACAGCCGAGCATGCTGCTCCGTTCCGGCAGCAAGGAGCACATCATTAACATGGAATCCTCCTGCTCTCCCCGGCACTAGGAACACAACGGCAGGTAGGCTGCTGCTGTGGGTGGGATTGCTGTGCTGTGCAGAGCCAGGGAGGGAGGCAGGGCTGATATGTGTGTGTGTGGGGTGTCCTAGCTCAGGACTGGTTGCTTCTGGCTGCTGTCTGAACTTAAAGAGACAGAATGCCGACATACTCACTCTCCCTCAAGACACACTCTGTCTTTGTTTCCCCCCCCCCCACACACACACACTCCCTGTCACACACTTCCCCACAAACACTTCCATTGAAAAACAGCTGGCAATCTAGTAGGATGCCCATGGAACAATGGGATTGAGAAACCTGCATCATGCAAGCTCTTCCCAAAGCGGCCTGTGTCCTGTTGCACAGTGCACTGCTTTGTGTGTCAGTGCAAGACCTGCTAGTGTGGATGCGCTCTGCCAGCACAAGAAGTATAGTGTGAACATACAACAGCAGTTTAATTAAAGTGCTTTAATTAAAGCGGCATCATTTTGTTAACAAAAAGCTCTGTAGTGTAGACAAGGCCTAAAATGCAGATTTTTTTGGTCTTGCCCCCTTTCCTGCCACTTAGCATGGTCCATCAGCCTTGTTTGCACTTGGCTGAGGTGTCATTTGACCTCTGAGGAATTGCTTTTGGCCATTCCTCAGATTTATCTACCAAACATACTTTTAGCCATGATTTCAGCTTGTGTTTATTACATTACATACAGTGATGCTATGTGTACTTTTCCATACTACTGATCAGCAAATTATGAATTTTTAAATGGTACCTCACAAGACGTGCCTTATACAAAAATTATTGTAATAGTGTGTAGGGTGTGAACAAGTCTGTCACAAGACCCTGCATCACAACTGCCTTGGGAAACATATACGAGCCTTTTGCCTAGTGCCTAATCACTTACTGTGGAATTCTCTGCCCAGATCATCTGAGACAATATTGACCTAAACAATTGAACAGCACTGTGACTGTATCCAGTTACTCCCGTCAGTTGCATAATTTGGGGCGTGCTGTTGTTCGCCATTTCAGACTGGAGATTTAAAAACAGTTGGTGATATGTCCAATAACTCGGAGTATTCTCTTCCGTTGACTGAACTGCACTTGAAGTTTCTCCATGTCATCATGGAGGGGAGGCAGGGAAAAAGCAAAACTAAACTAAGAAAATAGTCTTGCTAAAATAGTCATTTTCTCAAAGTCCCCAATAAATCGGAGCCACAGTTTGACAAATCAAACTCATATCCTGTTTGGTGGCCAAATGGCCCTCAAGAAAGAGGAAAAACCCACAACGCAGAGAGATATAAGATACATCCAGTTTCATAGAACTAGAAATTCCAGATCAGGTTAAATGTGTTGACTCAGAACCAAGAGAAGAGGGTCTCTCATTGCATTCTCCTCTGATCCATTCAAAGCCGCATCACTCATTAGTGTTGAGTTGTATCATTTGCAAAACTTCTAGAATCATTGTAATGAAAAAAAAAACAGAAACAGAACAAAACAAAAACCCAGCCAACCTTCCCATCTGCAAACAATCCCATCCCCTTTGCTAACCATTGGAAACTGGGATTTAAACGCCAAACGACGGCCCTGTGTTTGAGATCCATTCAAATGCCCTTTCCAGGTCTCTGCCAATTTCATCTCAGGCCCTAAATTACTAGGTTTTAAGATCAAAGAAAACAAAGTGTGATTCCCAAGCAGAGGACTGAGAACACTGAATCATATGACACCTTGAGAGGCAGAGTTGTAGAATGTGTAGAAGATAAATTCTATACGGCTCAAACAGAGAAAATACTGCTGAGCTAATTCTGAACATGGGAATCCTTCCAACTCACCACTTCAGGTGTCACAGAAGTTGAAAAAAACATATTTTCCTATCCCTAATCCTGCTCCTTCTCTTTGTTATATTTAAAATAAGAAAAATGATACAAAACCCAGTGATTCAGCACAACCCAGAGCATTGTGAGAACAACCGGGAATGAGACAATTTGTCCCTAGTGAGGGAACCTGGTGACTAACAATCACTTTGCAGTGGGAGGAAAGGTATGAATATGATGCTCCAAATTTGTTTAGACTAGAAGTGACGGAGGTTATGTCAGGTCTTGAGGAAATTTGCTAAATTTCCCTGGCCACTATACATGGGCTATTTCCTTTACTGTAAAAACACTATTTTTTCATCAGGATAGCTAACTCCAGCTATCTAACTCCATGGAATATCCTAGTGCAGTCAAGGCCCAGGTAGATTTAACTTCCATGTACTTAGTTGAAGTGATTCCCAGTTCCCTCATCTGGAGCTGATGGACATTCCTGTTGGAGGGACACACATTTCCCATGACCTAGGACAAAGGAGTTGGTGAAAAAGAAAAAATTGTGGGATTCACCCCAAGGAAGGGTGAGTGCAAAAGGGAAAAGCAGACAACTCAGCTGGGGGAGCTGAGAGACCACCATGACACAAATGCTGCCTTGAAGTTCATTATGTGGGAATTAGCAAAAGGAAAACAAAATCTTTTCTCAGCTCTAAACAAGGTTTTTATGGTATTTATCTCCCTTGCAGCTTTTCTGATAATAAATAAGGGCTGAACTCTGACAGAATTTCCCACCCTCAGAGAATTCATAGGATCTCTCCTTTGTGGATCCTTCAATGTCCATTAAGGTGTGAGCCATGACCAAAGGTTTTCCTGGACTCACAGCATTCCTTGGGGCGCTCCCCTTGGTGAATTTTCTAATGTGTATTAAGGTTTAAGCTCTCAGTGAAGGTTTTCCTGCACTCATATCATTCACAGGGTTTCTTTCTTGTGTGGATTCTCTGATGTGTAATAAGGGTTGAGCTCTGAGTGAAGGTTTTCCCGCACTCACAGCACTCGTAGGGTTTCTCCCCTGTATGGATTCTGTGGTGTATAATAAGGATTGAACTCCGAGTGAAGGTTTTCCCGCACTCACGGCATTCATAGGGTTTCTCCCCTGTATGGGTTCTCTGATGTGTAATAAGGTGGGAGATCTGAGTGAAGGTTTTCCCGCATTCACTGCATTTATACGGTTTCTCTTCTGTATGGATTCTCTGATGTGAACTAAGGTTTGAGCTCCAAGCGAAGGTTTTCCCGCACTCCCAGCATTCATAGGGTTTCTCCCCTGTGTGGTTCTTCTGATGTTTAATAAGATTTGAGATCACAATGAAGGTTTTCCCGCACTCCCAGCATTCATAGGGTTTCTCCCCTGTATGGGTTCTCTGATGGCTAATAAGAGATGACCTTTGAGTGAAGGTTTTCTTGCATTCACAACATGCATAGGGTTTCTCCCCTGTGTGGATCCTCTTATGTGTAATAAGGTTTGAGCGCTGAGTGAAGGTTTTCCCGCACTCATAGCATTCATAGGGTTTCTCCCTTGTATGGATTCTCTGATGTGCAATGAGGGTTGAACTAAGAGTGAATGTTTTCCCGCATTCACAGCATTTATAGGGTTTCTCCCCTGTGTGGATTCTCTGATGTGCAATGAGGTTTGAGCTCCGAGTGAAAGTTTTCCCGCACTCACAGCATTCATAGGGTTTCTCCCCTGTGTGGACTTTGTGATGTTTAATAAGGGTTGAGCTCTGAGTGAAGATTTTCCCGCACTCACAGCAGTCATAGGGTTGCTCTCGAGTATGGATTCTCTGATGGCTAATAAGGCCTGAGTGCCTACTGAACTTTTCCCCACACTCAGTGCACGTGTTTCTCTCTCCCATGGGGATTCTCTGCTGGTCTGTGGTTTCCTTGAGGCCCTTCTGAGTTCCCTGATAATTAAGAGATTTACCAAATTTCTGCACTGGCTGGTTTCCCTGCCATTTCTCTGGAATGTGCTGACTCTCACAGGCCTTTCCCTGCTCACAACTCCTGGTCACACTCCCTTTGCATCTTTGCAATAACGCCCCACGTGGTTCCACTTGCTCACCATCTTTCTGCTTCATGGTCTCACTCAGCATCCCATTACCTGCTGGGACAGAGAAAGAAAAGCCTCAGAAACAGGAATGGAATAGGGGAGAACAAACCAAAAGAGCAGCTGCAGATGGAAAAAAAATCCCCAAAGAGGAGAGAAGAGGGGATCAATTCTGCATCCAGTTTGCATCCAAACACTCAGGGAGAAGCGAGTTCAGGGAAGGAACTACTGCCAGGAGTTAGTCAGGATGGGTAGTAAACCATGAGCAATATCTGCCCTGAGAATATGACACCTGCTGGGGACAATCCTGAACTCAGAGAGCTCACAAGGTCTTTGCTGGGAGCTGTTTCCGTCAGGTACGGACAGTTTCTGAGTTGGTTTAATGATTGCTCACCTGTGCAGATGCCTCTCAGGATCTCTCTTTCCTCTGAGCCCTGGAGATCTGAGGCCCACAACTCTTCCCCCCGTTCCAGTTGGGAGATGACATCAGGTTTGGAAACTGGAAACCCTGCCCAGGGGAAAGAAGATAAGTGAGATCAGGTGAATTCATGGGACATTTGTCACCCTCACAGGAAGTTCTGTTATTTTAACCCCAGATCATATTAAATGAGTAAAATCCTGGGGCCAGCTCTTCTTATGAGGAATTTAACTGTGCCCATGTCTACTGGGAAGACACACAGCCAGACACTCATGAGCAAAGGGGCTCCTAAAACCCAGAGCAGGTACCTCCATATCCCAGAAAGGGAAAATTCCAGCCAGAGGGTAAGTCCTCCTGGAACTGCTTCTTACTGATAGAGGCAGGCCCACAGACATTGCAGGAGGGGGAAAGGCATGAGGGGGGCACTCAGAGAGACGAGGAAGGACACACAGATGTAGCTACCCGTCAACGATGTTGCCCTGGATTGAGGGGTGAATATACCCTAGAATGTTATCAAGCTAACTGCAACCATATTATATGCACTCAGCCACTATGACCTAATGAAACAGAACACCGCATAGATAAGGATTAATTTGGAGACCGGCTTTCAGATGTAAGGTCATAACTACTGGTGGTTTTGCTAATCAGAATGGGAGGAGGGGAGGAAAAAGTAAATAACTGAGAATGAAAGAAGATATGTGAATGGACAGCCTTGAATCTAGCCTCTGATATTAAAAGTTCATGGAAAGTTAGGAAAACTGATGATTTAGTAGGGGTCATTATGACCTATGTGTTTTGTATAGTTAGTTATAAAAAGTTTAGATAATAGAGTGTACTTTGAAGCAGTCTTCTGGAGCTATCCTGTCAGAGACTTTTTTCCTGACATCTTTACTCCCTGGCAGGGAGGCATTTGGCTAGCGCCGACCTGTCGTTGATTACTCAATACCGTCTCAGAATATAGGTAAATATCTGGGATGTTCTAAACCTATTGCTTATGTCTGTGTGTGCTTAAATCTAATAAACTGCAGTGTTAGACAAGAGCATGCTGACTTGCATTTAATCCTAGATCAGACGGAATCGCTGGGTGCCTACTGATTTATTCCTAACACCACCTGGAGTGAAATAGTTACGTTGCCCCTGATGGGGGTTCTGAAAACCTTGGGTAACAAACTACTGTCACCGTCCTCTAACTGATCTCACCCCTCCCCACCTCCTGGGACCATTCCTTGTGTTCTCTCCTCAACTCCCCCATTGACCATAGACCTCCTTGTTGGAAGTTCTCCCAAATGTAATGAGGTAGGTCTGGGGATATTTATGGGAAGCTCTTCCAACGAGCAGCATGGGAGAAAACAAAGAAAAACAGAAATGTAGGGCTGGAAGGGAGCTCAAGAAGTCATCAAGTCCAACCCCCTGTGCTGTGACAGGACCCAGTAAATCTAGATCATCCCTCACAGGTGTTTGTCCAACTTGGTTTTTAAAACTTCCAATGATGAGGAGTCCACTTCTTTCCTTAGAAGTCTATTCCAGAGTAAATGTCCTTAGAGTTAGAAACTTTTCCCTAATATTTAACCTAAATATCCTTTGCTGCATAATAAGCTTATTAAGGACCCGGCTGAAGAGACCTCTGAGTCAATATCAACCATCTTGGAAGATGGCTTCAAGTCAGCAGGATGTGATGAAATACATCCAAGAATACGTAGGGAACTGGCTGAAGAGAACCCTGAGCCACTGGCAATTATCTCTGAGAACTCATGAAGGGTGGGAGATATCCCGGAGAACTGGAAAAGGGCAAATACAGTACTTATCTATAAAAAGGAAATAAGGACGGCCCACAGAATTATACACCAGTCAGCTTAATTTTAGTAACTGGAAAGATACTAGACCAAATAATCAATAATCAATTTGTAAGCATCTTGAAGAAAATAAGGTGAAGTACTTGTCACCACAGATTTGTCAAGATCATGTCAAACCAACCTAACATCAGTCTTTGACAGGGTAACAAGCCTCGTGGATGGGGGGGAGCACTTTGATGTGATATATTTCTATGTCCCCCCCCCCCCCAATCTTCTTTTCTCAAGACTGAACATGCCAGTTTGTTGTTGTTGTTTTTAAACCTTTCTTCTTGGGTTAGGTTCTGTAATGCTTTCATTATTTTTGTTGCTCTCCTTTGGACTATCTTGAATTTCTCCACATCTTTCCTAAAGTTTGGTACCCAGAAATGGACACAATACTCCAGCTGAGGCTTCACGCAGTGGGACATTCAGTATTTTACAGATCAAATTCCTGTTAATAGACGCAAGAATGATGATATCCTCTTTTGCAGCTTCATCACACTGTTGATTGCTATAACCACCAGATCCTTTTCAGCACTTAACCAGTTATTCCCCATTTTCTAGTTGTGCATTTGATTTTATTTCCTTCTCAAGTGAAGAATATTGCACTTGCCTTTATTGAATTTAATCTTGTTCATTCAGTCCAATTCTCCAATTTGTAAAGGTCATTTTGAATTCTAAACCTCTCCACCGAAGTTCTTGCAACCCCTCTCAGCTTGGTGTCATCTGCAGATTTTAGAAGCATACTCTCAACTCCCTTATCCAAGTCACTAATGAAAACATTGCATAGTACTGGACCTACAACTTATCCCTGCAGGACCCCACAAAATACACCCTCCAAGTTTGACAAACTATTGATAACTACTTTTTAAGTACCGTCTTTCAACTAGTTGTGACTCTACCTAGACCATCAGAGGGGTAGCCGTGTTAGTCTGAACCTGTAAAAAGCATCAGAGGGTCCTTTGTGGCACCTTTAAGACTAACAGAAGCATTGGGAGCAACTTGCATCTGAAGAAGTGAGGTTCTTACCCACAAAAGCTTATGCTCCCAATATTTCTGTTAGTCTTAAAGGTGCCACAGGACCCTCTGTTGCTTTTTACCTAGACCATATTTCTCTAGTTTGTGAGAATATCATATGGGGCTATGTCAAAAACTTTACTAAAGTAAAGCTATATCACATCTACTGTTCCCCCATCCACTAGGCCTGTCAAAGAAGGAAGTCAGGTTGGCTTGGCATGATTTGATAAATCCATGCTGGCTATAACTTATTATACTATTATTCTCTAGATGCTTACAAATTGTTTAATAATTTTGTTTCAGTATCTTTCCAGGTATTGAAGTAAGGATTGACCGCTCTTTAATTAACCAAGTATTTTTTTTGTTCCTGTGTTTAAAGATAGGTACACCTCTACCCCGATATAACACCAATTTGGATATAATGCGGTAAAGCAGTGCTCCGGGGTGGGGCTGTGCACTCCGGTGGATCAAAGCAAGTTTGATATAACGCGGTTTCACCTATTACGCAGTAAGATTTTTTTGGCTCCCGAGGACAGCGTTATATTGAGGTAGAGGTGCACTAAGTTTGCCCTTCTGTAGTCTTCAGAGACCTTATTAGTCCTCCAGATAATTGCTAATGGTTCTGAAACGGCTTCAGCTAGTTTCTTGGATACCCTAAAGGCAATTTAATCAAGCTCTGCTGACTTGAACACATTCAACTTATCTAAATATTCTTTAACCTGTTCTCCTATTTTGGCTTCTCTTCCAGCCCCTTCATTGTTAATATTAATTGTGTTAAGCTTAAGAGGTCACCATTTACCCTTTTTAGTAAAGACTGAAGCATTAAATACTTGAGCTTTCTTGATGTCATCAGTTATTAGTTTTTCTTCCCTGCTAACTAGAGGAGTTACACCTTCCTTTGTCTTTCTCTAGCTCCTAATGTATTTATAGAACCGTTTCTTCTCTTTTCTATCCCTTGATAGGTGTAAAAGTTACTTGTGACTTAGCCTTTTAGATTTTGTCCCTACATGCTTGTGCTCTCCTTCTATACTCCATTGCAATTTGTCCGCATTTCCACCTTTTGTAGGATTCCATTTTATTTTCAGGTCATTAAAGAGCTCTTGTGGTGCTATCTTGGCTTCTTACTATCCTTATTTTCTCTCCTTCATGTCAGTTATGCCTTTGGTATTGTGTTCTTGACAAACTACCAGTTTTTCTGAGCTATTTTTTCCCTTCAGACTGTACCTACTAGTTCTCTTAGGCCTTGTCTACACTAGAGGCTTTTTGACAAAAGTTGTGTCGACGATCAAAATGCACTATAATTTTATCGCTATTGCATGTTGCACTACCCTCCCTTTGTCGGCAGAGCACGTCCACACTTGGGTCTCTAGCATCGAGAGTGAGAGCAGTGCACTGTGTGTACCTATCCCAGTGTGCAACTTGCCACTTTCAGCAGCTAGGACTTGTGGGAATGTGGAGTTGATCACAGCGCATCATAGGATGTATTATTTTCTGTCCCAGCATTCCACAATCTTCTGACTGCTTTTCACGGCATTTCTGTGTACTGTGCGCCTGCCATCTGTGTGTGAAAGGATGGATCCCACACTGCTCTCTACTGTTGTGGTCACTGTTATGAACACATCACGGATGGTCATGCAGTTAATCATAAGCTACCAATCTGAACAGGAATTAGAGTTGCCTGACCTGCTGTATGCCACAGAAAGAAGCAACACTAGATTACTTTTGGCATTCACAGAGCAGCTGCACATGGTAGACTATTGCTTTTGTGCACAGGAAACAGGCACAGAGTGGTGGGATTGCTAGTCATCGCAGACATGCATAACAATGCAGAGTGGTTGCAGAACTTT
Organism: Trachemys scripta elegans; assembly: GCF_013100865.1. Classification (NCBI taxonomy): domain Eukaryota; kingdom Metazoa; phylum Chordata; order Testudines; family Emydidae; genus Trachemys; species Trachemys scripta. The sequence continues at coordinate 1,182,853 of NC_048313.1, read as the reverse complement.
TGGATGAGGAAAGCCACCTTCCTGGAACCGTGTGCAGAGCTCGCCCCAGCCCTGCGGTGCAAGGACACCGAATGAGAGCTGCACAGTCAGGGAGAAGTGTGTGGCGATTGCTGTGTGGAAGCTGGTGACCCTGGACTGCTGCCAGTCACAAATCAAGTTGGAGTTGGGAAGTTGACCGTAGGAGCTGTTAACACAAGTGCGCAGGGCCATTAATCGCATTGTGCTATGAAGAACCGTGGCTCTTGGCAATGTGTGTGAAAGAGTGGATGTTTTTGTGGAAATGGGATTCCCTAACTGTGGAGGGGCAACAGATGGAACACAGATTCCAATTTTGGGTCCGGACCATCTTCCAGTGGAGTACATCAATAGAAAGAGGTACATGTTATTGCAGGCGCTTGTTGATCACCGTGGGTGTTTCACTGACATCAACGTGGGGTGGTCTGGGAAGGTGCTTGACGCATGCATGTGCTTCAAAAACAAAATTGGTGTTAGTTTTAGTAACTTTTTGTAGTTGCTCCTCAAATTATATTTTTGGCCTGCCTAATTATACTTTCAAACTTGACTTGCCAGAATTTATGCTCCTTTTATTTTTCTCAGTAGGGTTTGACTTCCAGTGTTTAAAGGATGCCCTTTTTTTAACCTCTAATTACCTTATTTACTCTTTAGCCATGGTGGTATTTTCTTAGTCCACTTATTTTTCTTTTTGTCCCCATTTGGGGGTACACATTTATTTTGAGCCTCTATTATGGTATTTTAAAAATGTTTCCATGTAACTTTCTCACTTTTGTGTAGTTTCTCTTTCTGAAGTTAAATGCTACTGTGGTGGAGTTGTTGGTACTTTCCCCCCTCGCAATGATGTTAAATTTAATTACATTATGGTCTCTATTACCAAGTGGTTCACTTCTTGGACCAGATCCTGTCTGTCACTTAGGACTAAATCAAGAATTCCCTCTCCCCTTGTGGGTTCCAGGACTAGCTACTCCAATAAGCAGCTATTAATGGTTTCTAAAAACTTAACCTCTGCATCCATCCTGAGGTGACCCCTACACAGTAAATATGGAGATAGTTGAAAACCCCGATTATTATTATTATTGAGTTTTCTATTTTAACAGCCTCTCTAATCTCCCTGAGCATTTCATAGTCACCACCACCATTCTGGTCAGGTGGTCAACAGCATATTCCTACCGCTATACTCTCATTATTCAAGCATGGAATTTCTATCAGTGGAGATTCTATGGCATAACTTGATTCACTTAAAAGATTTTCGATATTTGACTCTGTTTCTTTCACAGAGTTACTCCTGGGGGAATTTTATGTCATTGTGCGTATCCAGAATTCACGTCCCCTGCAGATTTCTTTGCTTCCCAGCAGAAAAACAACTTCTGTTGGGGAAGCAAAGGGAAGCCGCAAGAGTGGTCACACGCCCCTCACAGCAATGCAGGCAGGTTGGTTCAGGCGCCCGGAGCAGCCCGTAGAGACATAAATCACCACCAGGGGCAGGGAGGAGCTGAGCAGTCACGCATGTGAGAGAGACACTCTGTCCCTCTTGCTCGCTCTTGTGGCGTGCTCGGCGTGGAGGGGCAGGGCTTTGGGGTATTTCTGAGGAGTTAAGTATGGGGCAGGCTCTGTCCCGTCAGGCAGAGCAGAATGTAGCAGCCTGCCTGCTTTGTGAATTGTTCCTATTGTCTTTGTGACTTCCCCTAGGAGTATAAAATAGGTGTAAGTTTTAAGGTACATTTACAGTGCCAGAGTGCTGTAAAGGACAGTATGGCCTTATAAATCCTTATGGTGCTTTAGTGATTAAACGGGGCTACGTTTTTGGACTGAAAATTGTGCTGTATGAACTGTTTACCAGATGTTTCTGGAGATGGTCCGTAGCCAATATAAATTGCGAATCTGATTCCCCAGCCCTCACTCGCTCTTCAGGTGCCTATGATGTAACACTGAGCATATTAGCCAACAAATATATGCAGCCATAACTAGAAAGAGAGTCAAATCTAGCTACGTTACTATTAGGCAAGGAAGCTTGGGGATTTCCTCCAATGCTCCCCACTCCCACTCTCAATCCATTTTATTGTAGTTTAAATTACCTAAATAACTGAAACCAGTGTGATTATATTGCGTTATTTTGACAAATAAAATATGCAGAATTTTGCAATGTGCACGGAATTTTATTTTTTTTGGCATAGAATTCCCCCCGGAGTAATATAGTGCCTCTCTGCAACCAGCACAACCTACTCTGTCATTCCTATATAGTTCGTTTCTTGGTGTTACCATGTCCCATTTATTATAATCATTTCACCAAGTTTCTGTGATGCCTATCATATCAATATCCTCATTTAGGATTAATTTGAAGAGCAACTAGCAAAAGTCACAAACTAACACCAATTTTTTTTTTTAAGTACATCAGAAGCAGGAACCCTGACAATCAGTGGGGCCACTGGATGATAGACGTGCTAAACAAGCACTCAAGTTCACCCATTTTAGGGAATAGTTGGAGCAGCTTGGCAGAGCTGTGATTCTGATATGAAGAGAGGTGCATGTGAAACTTGAAGAAACAAGTATTCCTCAATTCAGTGGGGAGTGTTGTTGGCAGGTCAATAAAGGTGTTCTTGTCACGCCAGTTGTCAGCAGTCTGGTGGCATACATGCAAGTGGTCTCCATGAGGGGTAAGTGACTCAGAAGGAATCCTCAGTGCAATGACAAAGGGGTGTGCAGTCGGCTCAGTGTTGGAGCGCAGGCCAGGGGTATGTAGCTTTTGTTTTCTACACTGGACCAAACTACAAGTTTTGCCTTAGCAAAGAGAAAGTATTAGACTTTATGCTATACTGCTCCTTTATGCTCCGTAGGGGGGAGGATAAAGTGCTAGTATGTGTCATTGGTCTGTCGAGATGTTGCTGAAACAGGGCACAGTTGAGGTTGCATTGTGGGGTGCTGTGAACCTTAATTCCTCATTTTCCCCTTCTCATAACCAAGGGGATGGGAATCCTTACCCAGCGAGGTCACATTCTCATAGTTCTCCTGCATAACATCTCTGTAGAGGGCTCTCTGAGCGGGGTCCAGCAGAGCCCACTCTTCCTTGGTGAAATACACAGCCACCTCCTCGAAGGTCACCGGCCCCTAAAAGAGCAAGAACCTGCTACTCAGTACCTGCTGCCTAGTGACATCACTATTAACAGGCGAGGAGGGCCAATCACATGAAAGCTCTGGGAGGCAGGAAGTGAGCATAGTCCCACCCCATCAGAGCAGCCAGGAAGCATCAGGGTGATGGGAGAAAGAGAGAGCCCTTCTAGCAGAGAGAAGAGGCAGTGGTCTTCCCATTCTCATCGCTCACCTAACTAGCCAGAAGCTGATACAGGAGATGGAGCCCCCAGCAGGGCCTAGGGACAATTTCCTGGTGGGAATCCCAACACCCGCCCCATTACCAGCAGCTGGAGGGGAGGAGTTGAGGTGTCTTCACTGGGGGGTGCCCTTTCATATCTCACAACAGTGTCTGGCTCGTAGGTTCAGGCTACAGCATGTGGAGGCTGGTACGTTTTCCCAGCCCAGTTCACAGGGGTTGTTTCCTGTTTGACAAATTAGGGAATTTCCACCCACAAACCCCAGGGCTCTGCTGCTCATATCTAGGCCTCACAGTAAACAAATTGCAGCAAGTTTGTCACACCCTGTCCCCCCACCCTTTCTCCACCCTGTGTATTTCCCTGACCCCTCCCACCTCCAAATCAACCTCCCAGAAGTGCCCACTTCCTATGTATTTATTGCCCTTCTCCCGCCAACAGGAACCCAGGAACCCACCAGCCTCTGATAATCCGTACCTCAACTGGCTCCACTGCATCCATCTCCCTTCCCTGGTCGCTGGAAGGACGGAATGATCTGGAGCAAAACATGAATGTTACGCTGCAGCCTGTAGCGGCAAAAAGGGCGATAGGAGACATGTCAGAACAGGAAATAATTTCACCTCACAATTCCCCCCAGGCTCTTTCCCTGCACCCTGATGTCCTAGACCAGGGAAATAACAGAAAAATTCAAAAGACAGTTAGTAATGGGCGGGGGGAGGAAGGTTAGAAAAAGAATTCAACCATACACAAAGTGTCCAATAAGTTCTGGGAATGTACTGGGATACCTGTTTCTTTCAGAAGAGGGAAGTAATAACCGGAGGATGGCCATTTTACACCCGATCCTGACTAACAAGAAGGAATTAGGGCTGGTCTACACTGGAGGGGGGGGGGTTCGATCCAAGATACGCAACTTCAGCTACGCGAATAGCTGGATCGAATTACGTGGGGTCCAGATGGCGCAGGATCGACGGCCGCGGCTCCCCTGTTGACTGCGCTACCGCCGCTTGCTCTGGTGGAGATCTGAAGTTGATGGTGAGCGCGTTCAGGGATCGATATATCGCGTCTCGTTATCAATCCTGGATAAATCGATAAGACATACCCTTAGTTACGAAACAGAAGGTGGAAAGCAATATGGGCAAAAGTGATCATGACATGATAGATTTCATGATTCTACGAGTAGCAAAAATTCTAGGAGTAGCAAAATAAGGACAGACTTCAACACACTTGGAAAATGGTGACATAAGACAATAAGATAAAATTATATCTTTAAATATATAATTTCTATAAATATTAGGGCTGTCAAGAGATTAAAAAAATTAATTGCAATAAAAAAATTCCACTCAATGCATAGCTGCTGCCAAAGAAAGGTAACCGCACATTAGGATTCATAAGGAATGGGATGGAGAATAACACCAAACATTTGTATATAAATCAAGGGGACAACCGCCCATATACTGGGACCACCATGGCTACTACAGCAAGGCACACAGGAGATTTTATATTAATCTCCGAGAATTGTGGAGGAAATGGGCAAAAAAGAAATATTTGATAATATGCTAGAAAACAATGAAGATCTACAGGGATTTTATACCGATATTAAATCTGTGAGAACATTGGGACAATTTAACAGAACTGTATACAGAATTTCAATAAACCAGGGGTCGGGACCCCTCAGGGGGTTGCGAGGTTATTACATGGAGGGGGTCGCAAGCTGCCAGCCTCCCCCCCAAACCCTGCTTCGCCTCCAGCATTTATAATGGTGTTAAAGATACAAAAAGGTGTTTTTAATTTATAAGGAGGGGGGTCAAACTCAGAGGCTTGCTATGTGAAAGGGGTCACCAGTACAAAAGTTGGAGAATCATGGCAATAAACAGACAGTAATAGTTCACCATCACCAGGCCCATGGGCAGCAGGGAGCCATTTGGGGAGCTGCTTTAAGGGGGTACATGAGGGTGGTATGGAGCAGGAAGGCTCCCTGGCAATGGAAGGGGAGGGCACAGCAAGGGTGTGCAGGTGACTGGCAGCTGGGAGGAGCGGGCAGTATCCGGGGCTGCGTGACCTGGAGCTTCCACTTCTTCTAAGCTGGTTCTTTTGTGTTTAAGCTCAGCAAGGATTTCACTGTTAAAATAGCCCCCACCGGAGGAGATTTGAAATGGACACTGGAACAGGAAAGAGACAATGGGGGTAAAATCTGGACACAGGGTCAGTAACTGGAGAGATGGGCAGACACCTGCCTGGATTTTACACCCGCCAGTGACAAGCCGGGAGAATTGTATCCCTGGTGGGGAGACACGTGGCCAAATCAAAGGGGGGTTCATTAGCCCCGCTCCCCTAACACCAGCCCCGCCGCCCCGGGGGGGTCCAGGCTGCAGAGATGGTCCAACCCCCCCCCCCCCCCCCCCTCCCCCCCCCCCCCCCCCCCCCCGACACACACACAAAGGGGAACCCCCGGGCCCCGCCCCCTCTGCCCCCACCCGCGCCCCCAGAGCCGGACCGGCTCCAACCCCGGCGCGTTCCCGGGGGCTGCGAGACCTGCAGCGCCGCTGCCCGCCCCCAGCTCGCGCCGGCCCCTGCTGCCTGCGGCCCCGGGCGGGGGCGGCAGAGAACGTCCCCCCGGGCGCGCGCCAAGCAGGGAGACGAACGTTCCGCGGCGGCCTCCGGGGCCCTACACCCGCGCGCGCGCAGCGGGCCAGCCCGCCAATCAGGGAGCGGAGAGCGCGGCGCGCTGAACCCCCCCCCCCGCCAATAGAAGGCCGGCGTGAGAGAAAGAGAGCGAGAACTACACTTCCCAGCGTGCCCCGGGAGGGCGCTTCCGCCTCCTGTCCGCTCCCAGAACAGTCAGGGACTACAGTTCCCAGCGTACCCCGGGGTCAGCCTGAAACCCCCCCCCACCTTCTCATCCCCTCCGCCCAGTCCCCTCCTGGAGACCCCCCCTGCTCTGACAGGGGCCTCTCACAGCCGCTCCCCACGCCCTGAGCCCCCCCCCCATTTCTACAGCAAACTCTGGTGTTGGGGGGGGCGGAGCCTGGTGCCTGGTGGCCCCGCCCCTCGGCCGGGGAGACTGAGCGCGGGCAGGGGCTGGGCGTGGGAGCCTCAGCCTGGGGTCTCTGGGCCGCTGCTTGCAGGGGTCTGTCTGTGCAGCGCCCCTAGGAGCCCTTGGACCGACCAGCCCAGCGCCCAGCCCCCACCCCGCGACCAGTGTAGGGCGACCAGAGAGCAAGTGTGAAAAATCGGGGGGGGAATAGAAACCTATATTAAAAAAAAAAAAACCCAAAATTGGGACTGTCCCTATAAAATCGGGACATCTGGTCACCCTAGCGCCAGGGGCTTCACAGGGAGTGACCAGACCAGGCAGCCAGGGAGGGATCTGCCCCCTCCGCCCAGTCCCAATCAGCTAGGGTGACCAGATCGCAAGAGTGAAATATCAGGACACATCGGGCGAGCAGGGAGGGGAGAGGATGACAATGACAGACACAGGTGCACAGAGCCATGAGAGGGGGCCCTAGAAAGTTGCGAGTGGGGTTGTACGGCCCCTGCTGCAGCCCGCACCACAAGCCACAGGGCAAGGACGCCTGTTGAATTCAATGAGAATTTTGCATGTGAATTGATGTACCTAGTTCTGAGATTATAAAGCCAGAAGGGATCCGGTGATCACCTGGTCTCACCGCCTGTATAGCACAGACATAGAACTTTCCCAAATTAATTCCTAGAGATAGCTTTTAGAAAAAGCTTTTAGAAAAACACCATAACCCTTAGTATATTGTTAATCGTTAATTACTCTCACCATTGAAAAGATATGCCTTATATCCAGTCTGAATTTGTCTAGCTGCAACTTCCAACCCTTGGCTCATGCTCTACTTTTCTCTGCTAGACTGAAGTGCCCATTATTAACTATTTGTTCCCCATGTAGATACTTACAGTCTATAACCAAGTCACTTCTTAACCTTCTTTTTGTTAAGCTAAATAGATTGAGGTCCTTGAGTCGATCACTATAAGGCATGTTTTATAATCCTTTAATCAGTCTCGTGACTCTTCTCTGACCACTCTCCAATTTATCAATATCCTTCTTAAATTGTGCACCCCAGAACTGGACACAGGATTCCAGCAATGGTTACACCAGTGCCAAATACAGAGATTAAATAACCTCTCTACTCCTGCTTGAGATTCCGATATTTAGGCATCTGGTCACCCTATTTCTGTATGCATTTCCCCAGTTTTTTTTGTAAAAATCAAACTGAACTGCCCCAGAAATTCTGGCATGTGGAATCATCGTGAAACTCGCATGGCTCCAACCCTGTCGATGAACCTTTAGATCCACTGCACAGACTTCTGCCACTTGAGCTAATGGAGTAAGTGATGGCAGAGGCAGTAGGTTGTCATCCTATATGTGACAGATCAGCTCTATAGGGGGATGAGACACTTTTTTTGCCACTGGGTTTCACAGATATCTGCTGACAGAAGAGGAACTGTGAAACTCAGGAATCCTGGGTCTATTCCAGGTTCCTGAATGGAGTGGTCTCTAGTAGTCAAAGACCCTTCTTCCCCGTCCCCTCCAGTCTATGTCTATCCTATTGCTGTCTAACCCGCCCCAGCTCCTCATCTGATTTCAACTGCCCCCCACTACCGCTCTGGATTCCTTGTCCCAGTTTCCTGGTCCTGTCTCACTCTCCTCTCTCCCCGCCCCCATCCCTCAGATGGGATGTTCGTTCCAGACTGGCAAAATTATAAGGCTTCCCAACATTTCAACACTTCCCATTCTAAATTTTCAATTGCTTAACTATAGGCTAGTTCTGCCTACAGCAAAGCATATTCAGAACCTCTGATTAAAGGGATTATAAGTGTAGCAACCTCCATCATAGCTAGTCACCAAAGATTGAACCCAAGCCGTCCAGACGTAAAAGCATGAGCTTCTACTACTTGAGTTCAAGATATAACTCCCTTAACTGGTAGCTGTACAGTTATCCTCTAAAAATCCACCAGAGGAGGGCACAAAACACAGGTTGGACAGTGAATTACAAAAGTGCCAAATATTATTATTAGACCTGCAATACTTTTCACAATGAACATCAGCGGGGGATAAACTGGGAATTTAAGAATATTTGGAAAACAATTTTAGAATAACATTCAGTGCTGTGGTTTAAAAGAAAAAAAAACTGTTAAAACTCATAACTTAGCAGTATTCAGTGTTTGAGAAAAAACAACTTCTAGGAGCTATGGGATACAAGTTAAGAATGTTGAAACAGGAATATATTATGCTTAGTTACCACTTGGGCAAGGCGGCGTGCTATGGAATACTTGCAAGATTTCACTGTAATGTTTTACAATATAGAGCAGCGCAATGCTGATTCCATTGATATTGTTGAGCAATTCATGCTGATTTTATTTCAGCCCACATCTTAATAGTTTTGAATACTAAAGATCACAATTTTCAGCTCAGTTGGTCTGAACATGCAGAGCTTTAAAACTGCTATGCTCTAAACTGTATATTAACTACAATTTTATAAACCTGCATGTCAGAGAACTGTGTGCCACTACTACTAGACAGTGGCACAAGGCAATTCAGTGTGAATCACAGAAATGTAGGACTGGAAGGGACATCAACAGGTCATCTAGTCAAACCCCTGCACTGAGGCAGGACTGAGTAATAACAACACTAGACCATCCTTGACAGGTGTTTGTCTAACCTCATAAAAAACTCCAATGACTGCTATTCCATAACCCTCTAGGTAATTTGTCCAGTGCTTATCTACCTTTACAGTTAGGAAGTTTTTCCTAATGTCTAACCTAAATCTCCCTTGCTACAATTTAAGCCCATTGCTTCTTTTTCCTGCATGTCCTGAGTGGGATGGGGGTAGGTCCAGGCAGTGGGATTGGGGGGAGGGAGGTCGAGGAAGTCGGTGGGTGTGTGGGGATGGACCAGGGGAAGCAGATTGGAGGAACTGAGGGGGACAGACTGGGACTGGGGGAATCGGGGGGGCTGAGGG
>NC_048313.1:1131697-1158581 GCF_013100865.1 Trachemys scripta elegans | reverse complement strand
GGGGCTCTGTGCTGGGGGCGGGGCTCTGTGCCAGTGGCTGGGTGCAGTGTGGGGCGGGGCTCTGTGCTGGGGGCGGGGCTCTGTGCCAGTGGCTGGGTGCAGTGTGGGGTGGGGCTCTGTGCTGGGGGCGGGGCTCTGTGCCAGTGGTTGGGTGCAGTGTGGGGATGGGGCTCTGTGCCAGAGGCTGGGGGCGGGGCTCTGTGCCAGAGGCTAGATGCAGGGCGGGGCTCTGTGCCAGCATTCAGTGCAGTGGGGGGCGGGGCTCTGTGTCAGAGGTTGGGTGCAGTGAAGGGGTTGGGGCTCTGTGCCAAAGGCTGGGTGCGGTTCTCTGGTCTGTGCTATATGGGGGAGGTCACACTACATTAGGGTAACCAGATCACCACACTAAAATATCAGGACACATTGCGGTGCCATCAGCCCCGCCCACAGTCCGCCCCGCCCACAGTCCACCCCCACTTGGCCCCAGGTCCCGCTCGGCCTCCCCACTGCGCCCTTCCTTATCCCCTGGCCTGCTGCTGGTTTGCTGCATCCCTCAGTCCCCAACCCACCGCTCGCCTGTTTGCCTGCTCACCGCTCGCCTCTTCACCCCCCGCCAGCCACTCACCCCTACGGCGCTAACTTCCCTTCTGCCAGGTGGGTGCTTGCTCACCCTCCGCCTCTTCCTGCCCCTGCACCGCCCTTGCTCCACCCCCATTCCACTCCCTTTCCCCAAGTCCCCGCCCCTGCCCCGCCTCTTCTCCGCCTTCTCCCCTGAGCTCGCCACATACCCGCTCCTCCCCCCTCTCTCCTGGAAAGCGCTAAGCGCCGCCAAACAGCTGTTAGGTGGCAGGAAGTGCTGGAGGGTGGGAGGTGAGGAGCGGGAGCTTGGATGCAATTTTTCCCCATGGTTGCCCTAGCCCTGGAGCACCCATGGGGTCAGTGCCTCCCTCCGTTTGCCTCCTTACCTGAATATCAGGACAAATGGTGTCCCAATCATACATTGATCGGGATGTGGGACAAAGGGTTAAATATTGGAACAGTCCCAATTTTATCGGGACATCTGGTCACCCTACACTACATGATCACATTCACAATGGTCTCTTCTGGCCTTGGAGTCAACAAATCAATGAAACTTCACAGTGCGCATCAGGTTCCCCTACCCCCCTCAACCCAACCCACCATACCCCACTCTTCAACGTCAACTTCACAATGCTGCATCTTGCCCTGATGCTCCCAGGTCAGAGACCTTCTCCCACCCTTCTGAAGCCATGGAGGGGCTGCTAGGCGAGGCTAATCCCAGCGCCAGACAAAGGGCTCACGTGCACGGACTCCATTCTGAGCCTTTTCATCTGTGGTGTTTGACAGGAACAGGAGAAAGGTCTCGGTGCCCTGGAGGGAGTGGGTTTCCGAGTGGGCCAAGGACTCTCGGAGAGGTGAGTGCAGAGTACCAGAGCACAGGCGGGGTGGGGTGGGAGATTCATGGAGTGACGGTGGAGGAGGAAGTTTAACATGGATGACAGATTGGCAGGAGCAGCTCCCAGTACAAAACGGTCCCTGTGAACTGGGAGTGAATCAGAGTCTGAAATGGAGCCCGATGAGGACCAGGGAGGGAAGGCCCCAGGAGCAGTGGCATAGCCAGCCTCTAAGAGGAGGGGGAGCAAACATAAAAAAGGCACCCCCTCCTTGGCTCCTCCTCTGGCCACACACCCCTTGGCTGGCTCCTCCGGCTGCACCACCCCCCCCCCCCCCCTGGCTCCTCCAGCCCCCCCGGGCCCCCCCCCCCCCCCCCCCCCCCCGCTCCTCTAGCCGCGACTGCCAGCCGCCATGCTGCGCCCCCACACTCCTCCGGCCGCGCCTGCCGTCCCCCCATGGCTGCCGACCGCCACCCTGTGCCCCTCTCCCCGCTCCTCCGGCTGCGGCAGCCGGCCGCGCTGAGGGCCGCGTGCTGCGCCTCCCCCCGTTCCTCCGGCCGCATGCCCGCCCGCCGCCCACTCAAACCACATTTGTTCATCAGACGCCCACACAAACCTTCTATGTTGCTCTCTCGGCCTAGAACTGAGATACTGTGTATACCAGCCAATCAATACAATTCAGAGTAAGGATGAGGTCAGGCTGTGATGGCTGGAGCCAGATTGAGAGGTTTTTTAGGTCTTGGATTTCGGTTTGGCCCGTGATACAGGTAGGGGTCAGAGATGAAACATGGAATGGATCCCCCCCGCTCCTCTGGTCGCGGCTTCGGGCCGCATGCTGCGCCCCTCCCCCCTCGCTCCTCCAGCCGCCTTTGGAAAGGCGCCGCTTTTGGCAAATTTGCTGAGGGGAAGCGGCTGCTTCCCCTGCACCCCACTAGCTATGCTACTGCCCAGGAAGGGCTGGGACACGGCCAGGGTCCTGAAGCTGGATTCACTTCTAATTTTGGCACCGTTTGCTCTGGGCTCCCCTTGCTTGGGCTGTCTGCCCTCCTGCAGTTCCTCCTGCCCACTGGGCAGCAGAGTGAGCTGGTGAGTCTGTTGGCTTAGCTGATGGGCAGAGTTTTGGATGTTGCGCTAGGCCGGGGTGGCTGATTCTATGGGGGATGTGTCCTAAAACCATGAGAGAGCACAAAGGAAGCGCATTTGTGATTTAAGAGCCTGAAGCTCATTGACTCAAATAGACACAGAAAGTGAATGATATTTAGGCTCCTAAGGGACTTCGTTGTTTTTGAAAATGTTTAGCCCTTCTGTTGAGCTGTTAAGTGAAAAGCACTTCCAAACGCCGGAGTGGCTTCAATCCCCCTTGCATGTGCTAAAGGGGCTCCCAGCTCCCTTCCCAGGCAGGGCTCCAAGCCCAGGCCTGAGTAAATCCAACTTCCTTTCTGATACATCTAGTGCTTAATCTCTTTTGACAAGATACAAGGGAAACAGAAAATGATGGAGCTAGAGCCCTGGGCAGTCTGCCAATGATCCTGTCAGCATTGCTCTGACAGGTGACTCAGCTCTGGGTTTTCTCTAGTCCCGCTGCCTGATACTGTAGGACCCATTCAAAGAGACAATTACCAAACTCTGCGATTTCCCCCTTCTGCTGAAGGTTGACAAAGGAGACTCCGTCATTCAAGGATGAGCTGGACGTCCTGAAATTCCTCTGCAAGGATCTGTGGATGACCGTCTTCAAGAAGCAGGTGGATAATCTGCGCACCAACCATCAGGTAAGAGCTGCGAGGCTTTCCCTTGCTCCCAGAATGACTGGATGCTCTCCCACAGTTTTGTCTTGGCCTTTGCAGGCTCCTCCCTAGAGGGGGAGGATAGCTCAGTGGTTTGAGCATTGGCCTGCTAAACCCAGAGTTGTGAATTCAATCCTTGAGGGGGTCATTTAGGGTTCTGGGGCAAAAAACAAACAAACAAAAAAATTGGGGATTGGTCCTGCTTTGAGCAGGCGGTTGGACTAGATGACCTCCTGAGGTCCCTTCCAACCTTGATAGTCTATGATTCTATCTCAGTGTCCCTGCTGCACAATGCAGACGGGTGAGAAGAGAAGCATTCATTCTCCCCAAAGCACTTCTTGCTCCATAGCTTATTCCAAGAGGAGGGTGGAGAAGGACTAGGACTGCTGCCCCAGGTAGTATCAAGAGGCCTGAGCAAACATTTGAGTCTGGCACTGTGGCTCAGGGGCGTGTGGCACACGTGCAGCCTTATTTCCAGGAGAACAGAGCTCCTCAGTTGAGGACCCTCCAGTAAGAATGCCCAGCCCCAGAGTTCCACCCTATTGTCCCCATTGTCCTGGGGAGAGAGGTGGTCACTGAGGTTGGCAGGTCCTAGCCCATTAGAGCTCAGAGATTAATACAAAGACCATGAAATGTATCCAGAACTGGACCAGAGCGTTCTGGGAGTCCTGTGCCTGTCCCTGCTCTGGAACTGACCCGACTTAGATTCCGAGGTGCCGTTTGCAGATCAGGGGTCCCTCTGAAGGCTGCGTCAGAGACAGCGAGTGCACTGGCCAAGCTGGAGTACTCCCCGCCCCGCAGAGCAGCACTGGGATCATTTAGTGGAAGGAAGTGCCCTTCCTGCTGTGCTAGGATCGGGGGCTTGGCATTACAGGAGCCTGTGGCAGTCAGCGATGGATTTCTAGGCGATTGCTGATGGTCTCGTGTGCTGCGCAGGGGGCACCCTGGTACATGCTGCTCACACCGTCTGACTCTTGGTTTCATTTCTAACGGGCCTAGTATTTGCGGCTCTGAGGCCCAGCCATCTTGACTTCTTTTGACTCCCAAACCCACAGATCTCTCATTCCCACAGGGAACCTACATGCTGCAAGACAATCAATTCCTCCTTCTAAGCCAGCTGTCTAATGGGAAGCAGTACCTGGAGGAGGCACCCAAGGTAAGCCCAACGTGGGGCCATCCTCCAGTAGAAGCATCTCCTCCTTGTTTGTCAGGGCCACAGGAAAGGCTGCACTGTGACCTCTGTCACCACGGCTAAAACCCTCTTCCGTGTTCAGATCCCCCATATAAAACCCAACAGATTAAATTCCTCCAAAGCAGTCTGGACATTCTGTGTGTTGCCTCTTGCCATAGCAAGCCAAGCTGGAAGCGGAATCCGAACCAGGTAGGCCTTGTGGCTGCTTTTCCCCTGGGACTGACTGCCCTCTCAAGCTCAGATAGCCCATATTAGGTTATAAAAGATCTTTGGGGCGGGGACCAGGCCTTTCTGCCTCATCTGGGGGGCCTCAGCATACCTTGGATGTTCTAAAATAATAAACACAGCTGCATGGACTCTGACCTGGCCTGCTTTCCTGTGCTCTGGGTTCCAGGTCCTCTGGTGAAGTCCATCACTGTTGTCCTTTGAACTTGGAGCTCGTGTAACTGTTGAAAGCCCATATAAGAGCTAATGGGATGCTTGGATGCATTAATGGCATGGGTGGCGTGTGAACCGCCCATTGGGGCAGGCTATCCCCCAGCCACTCCCCTTCTGCCTGAGGCCCTGCCCCATCCCCACCAGAGCCTAGAGCAACCCCACCACGGCCACCTGAGTGCCCCCAATCCCGGAACGCCGAACAGGCAGTCCCCAGCCCCAGAGCGCCGGGCGGGCGGCCCCAGCGGGCCCCAGCGGCCCCCAGCCCCGAAGCGCCAGGCGGGCAGCCCCCAGCCCCAATGCGCTGGGTGGTGCAAGCACTGGCTCCAGTCGCCCCGAGTCCCAGTTACAGGCTGGCCCGCTCCCACCCGAGCCACGGGGGAAGAGCGGGAACTGGAAGCAGGCAGGAGAGGGTCTGGGGGCGAAGCATGGGCAGGGCCACGCTGGGCTGTTTGGGGAGGCTACGCCTCCTCTGGCCTGTTATACCCGCCGCCCATGGTTAACGGGAGTAGTGAGTGGGAGCAGGAGGGTGATTTTCCCTCTGTAGAACATTGATGGGACCAGTACTGAGATGCTGCCTCCAATTCTGGGGTCCACGCTGGGGAGAAACTGAAGAGTTCAGTCTCTTTAGTTTACCCAAAAGACAGTTACGGTTACATGTGGAGGAGATTTCTGTTTTTTTTATCTAGCCAAATGAGTTAGAACAAGTTCCAGTTACTGGAAGCTGAAATTAGATAAACTCAGAGTAGGAATAACCAATTTTTAACAGTCAGAGTAACTAACCGCTGGGAGAATTCACCTAAGGGTGGTGCGGATTCTCCACCACTTGGAGTCTTTAAATTAAAATGGGACATCTTACAAAGCGATGCGGTTCTCAGCCCTAAGTTACGGGCTTGATGCAGGAATCAGTGGGGGAGGTTATCTGGCCCGTGTTATGTAAGAGATTCGAGCAGATGATCTTTACTGTTATTTCTGGCCTTACAATGTGGGGGTGAAATCCTGGGCCCACTGAAGTCAATGGTAGAACCCCCACTGAGTTGGGCAAGCCCGGATTTCACCAGAGGAGTCCGTGACTGTGAGGATAATTCCCTAATTCCTGAGGTCCCTTCTGACCCTGATATTCTGTGATTCTATTGGTTAGCCACTGGGGCAGTCTGCACATAGAGAGAGTCACTCCCAGTCTAGCTAGTGAATCCTAGCTCGATCCCCCTCTACCTAGGGCAAGTATTGCTCCTTCAGAATGCCCCCCAGGGGAGAACTGACCGGCTCTCTGCCTTTCCTGTAGTTTCTCGCCTTTACATGTGGCCTTGTGAAAGGAGCTCTCTCCAACCTGGGCTTTGACAGCACTGTGACTGCCGAGGTGCCGGTGATGCCGTCCAGTAAGTAGTTAGCCTCTGCGTGGGGAGAGGGAACTGAGATCCAGTAGGACGCAAGCCAGGGCACCTTAGGATAAAACCCTCCCCCATCCCTGCTCTAGGGAAGAAGGGGGTGCCCCCAGCAAGCACCCTGCTCCCTACTTCCCTGCCTGTCAGAGCCCTGGGGAGCCTTGGGTTGCAGTGTGATGTGCTGGGCATTGCCCAGATGTTCCAGCCAGCTGATGTCTATTCTGTGGCCCTGAGTGGAACAAGGGAGACAGAAGGTCTGAGTCCAGTTCTTGGCAACGGGGTAGCCCTTGTCACAAAGCTATTGTCACCATTGGCCCCAGCTCGCTCCCCTGGCCAGTGGCCTCTGCAGAGGGGGCCAGGATGGAGTGGGCCAGGCAGGTTGAACTCCTCTCTTGGAGAAGCCCTAGAGGCTGAGGCATGTGGAGGATGGTGCCCTGCTGCCACCTGTGTAGTACAGGAGGGTGTGCCAGAGGGGCCAACCTTCTCCCTGCCCAATAGTCACTTCCGAAAGGGACCCCTCCTAGCTAGCGCTCAGTGAAGAGGCGTCTGGGAATGTGTCCAGGGAAAGAGAGCCCCAGGGAGTCGGATGTGGGCTCTTGGTTCAGTATTTGGTGGGGTTGCATGGATGAAGCCAGGACAGTGATTTCCCAGGCAGAGGTTTCTCAGCCATGAGATCTCTCTAATCCAGCCCCTTTCCATGGTCATAGCGCCTTCTGCTCCCGCCGGTGAGTGCTCGACCCTCCTCTACCCCCCTGCCCCGCCCTGACTCCACCTCTTCCATGAGGCCCTGCCCCGCCCCCATTCCAAGTCCCTGCCCCAACTCCGCCCCCTCCCTTCTTCCCCAAATCCCCACCCCGGCCCCTCCTCTTCCCCACCACGTTCCCGCTCCTCCCCCCGCCCCAAAGCGGCCAAACAGCTGTTTAGTGGCGGCCAGGCGGGAAGCGCTGTGAGGTAGGCGGAGGAGCGGGGACACAGCACGCTCAGGGGAGAAGGAGGTGGGGCATGGGGGAGCTTGGCTGCCAGTGGGTGCAGAGCACCCACTAATTTTTCCCCATGGGTGCACCAGCCCCAGAGCACCCACGGAGTCGGCGCCTATGGCCATGGCAGCATTTCCCTTTTTCTGTGTCCTCCCCTTCGCGAAGGGCCTGCATTGCACGCTCAGTGCTTTCTCTTTCTGCCAGGTAAATTTCAAGTGGTGATTCAGAAATCCTGACCTCGTCCTGGCGGCTGGGAACGGGTAGAAGAGAGACAGTGGATCAGGCTGCAGCCCTGTTTCAGTGGAGCTGGTTTCTGCTTTCTGGGTACCAGGATGTCATAGGTTTGCAATAAAGTGTTTTTGATTTCCATTCGTCTATGCTGCTCTCCCTGGTAACCAGCCAGCTTCCGTCAGGTGCGGGGCTGGCCTGGCAGCCTAATGCTGGTGTTCCAGTCCTACCACATGGAAGCGAATGAGCTCAAGCTAGTGGGGTGTGAAGAATATCCCTCCCTGTTGGACATGCAGTAGCAGAAAAGTGGTGGCTGTGACCTGAGGCTTTGGGAGTGATTCTCAGGTCTCTGGGTGAGCAGGGATTCATAGATTCGTAGATTGTAGGGCTGGAAGGGACCTCGAGAGGTCATCCAGTCCAGTACCCTGCCCTCATGGCAGGACCAAATACTGTCTAGACCATCCCTGATAGACATTTATCTAACCTACTCTTAAATCTCTCCAGAGATGGAGATTCCACAACCTCCCTAGGCAATTTATTCCAGTGTTTAACCACCCTGACAGTTAGGAACTTTTTCCTAATGTCCAACCTAAACCTCCCTTGCTGCAGTTTAAGCCCATTGCTTCTTGTTCTATCCTTAGAGGCTAAGATGAACAAGTTTTCTCCTTCCTCCTTATGACACCCATTTAGATACCTGAAAACTGCTATCATGTCCCCTCTCAGTCTTCTCTTTTCCAAACTAAACAAACCCAATTCTTTCAGCCTTCCTTCATAGGTCATGTTCTCTAGACCTTTAATCATTCTTGTTCCTCTTCTCTGGACCCTCTCCAATTTCTCCACATCTTTCTTGAAATGCGGTGCCCAGAACTGGACACAATATTCCAGTTGAGGCCTAACCAGCGCAGAGTAGAGCGGAAGAATGACTTCTCGTGTCTTGCTCACAACACACCTGTTGGAGGAAAGATGGGAGGTGGAACCATTTGTTTCTTTGTGATAGTGGGAGTGGCTCCATGATCAGGGGTTTGGCTCTTCCAGCCTGTGAGTTCTTGCTGGCCTTTGATTCTTGCTGCTTGCAGCCTGTGGGAGGGAGAGGGGCACAGAAAAATAGTGGGTGCCCAGCACCCACCAGAGCTGTTTGGTGGTGTCACAGATCAGCTGTTTTGGAGGCGCTTGGGGGAGGACGGAGAACAGCAGGCAGGCAGGGGCCTCGGGGAAGGGGTTGGAGTGGAGACAGGAAGAGGCGGAGTGAGGGCGGGGCCTTGGGGAAGGGGGCAGAGCAGGGGTGGGAAGACGCAGAGCCGGGGGGGGGAGAAGAGTCAGAACAAGGGCGGGGCCTCAGGGGAAGGGCCGGAGTGGAGGCGGGACCTCGGGCTGGACTAGGGGATGAAGTACCCCCGAGGGAAAATAATTCAGTGCCTCTGCTCCAGGCCCAGCAATCAGGGCTCCAATTCACATGGAGTATGGCATGCCGGGACTGCAGCACCACTGTAGCGAGAGTGAAAGGAAGCCCTAAGTACCCTTGTCAGACGCCAGTGGTGGCCCTTGGCTCTCCCACTGCTCCTTGTAGGGGAAATACCTTACGTGTGTTCTCTCTGGAGCTCTCTGCTGGGACAGCTTGTCATCATCTGCAGGCCCTGAATGGTGGAGGTCCATGTGTGTGCACAGTGGGCACCGGCCGACACAGGCAGCTCTGCCAGGTGCCAAGCATAACTACAGCCCCAGATAATTCCCAGTCCTAGGTGCTGCCTCTTGCCTGATTCCTCCACTGACACAACCTAGCCTCAGTGATGCCACACTTCCAGTGAGGTACGTAGTGTGAACCGCAATGAATCCACAGAGACACAAGAGGCAGCGGAGCAGAAGAGACTGTCAGGAGCCCATGCAGGGCAGCCACTAGGGTTACCATATTTTAAGTGTCCAAAAAGAGGACACCCCCCGGGGCCCCGGCCCTGCCCCAACTCCACCCCCAGCCCCGCCCCAACTCCACCCCGCCCCTTCCCGGCCCCAGCCCAACTCCGCTGCTTCCCGCCAACATTTGATTCGCGGGAAGCCTGAAGCAGGCAGGCAGCAGGTAAGCTGGGGCTGGGGGGCATGAGGAGGCGCGGCCTCCCCGGCCGAGCGGCTCCCTCCGGTGGCTGGCCGGCCGGCCCAGGCCAAAAGGCTCTGGCCCCGGCGTCTCCTGCCTGGCTCGGCTTGGGCCCTGGGGCGCCGGACCCCAGCCGAGCACCGCCGGCCCTGGCCCCGGCCTGGCCCCCGGCCGAGCACCGCCGGCCCCTCCCTTCCTATTTTCCCAGACATGTCCGGCTTTTGGGGATTTCCTCCCGGACAGGGATTTGAGGCCCAAAAAGCCGGACATGTCCGGGAAAATCCGGACGTATGGTAACCCTAGCAGCCACACAAAGGGCTTGTTAATAAAACGTTGTGCTGTGTACAGCTGGTCAGAGCACGGCAATGCTCTGCACCTTGCTCTGCGCCCCCTTTGCTGTCTCTGAGCTCACTGCTCCAGGCTCCTTCTCTTGCTTTCTCCACTCATCAGAGTCCAGGCCGTGAGGTCTGATGAAAGCCCCAGCTTGGCACTGTGACGTTATTGACATAAACTGGGACCGTATAGATCATTGTTGCAACCAAGGTCCTGTAGTGGCACCCAAATCTGGTATAAAGGGGGTCAAATGGGGTGTCTAAGACAAGGTTATGGTTTACTGGTTATAATTATGCTGTCTATATGTGTGTATCAGTTTTGTGGTCGAAGTTATGAATATTGGCTCTATACTGTCTGTATGGCAAACTTATGCTATGCTTCTGGGTGACATCCCAGACAAGCTGAGATTAGCTCTGCCTAGCCTGCTTGATGGCCCATTAAGGACCATCAGCTATACAATGGACCCATTGAGAGAAGGCAGATACGCCTTGTAACTCAGCAAAGTATGCAGGGACTGGCCCATGTGACTCCAGACTCCATTTTGCTGTAATTTTCCATGGTAAGAACAAAGAGGTATTCTGACACCTGGAAAAGACTATATAAGGCGGATGCCTCATCTCCATCTGGTCTTCAATCCTGCTTCATACCTCTGGAGGAACTTTGCTACAAACTGAAGCTCTGAACAAAGGACTGAGGACCCATCCCAGTGGGGGATGTATTCCAGAGACTTGATTTGAACCTGCAGTTTATTCCATCGCTGCTGCAAGCCTGAACCAAGAACTGTGCCATCACTGTATGTAATTGATTCCATTTAACCAATTCTAACTCTCATCTCTATCTTTTTCCTTTTATAAATAAACCTTTAGATTTTAGATTCTAAAGGATTGGCAACAGCGTGATTTGTGGGTAATACCTGACTTGTATATTGACCTGGGTCTGGGGCTTGATCCTTTGGGATCAGGAGAACCTTTTTCTTTTACTTGGGTACTGGTTTTCATAACCATTTGTCCCCGTACGAGTGGCACTGGTGGTTATACTGGGAAACTGGAGTGTCTAAGGAGATTGCTTGTGAGACTTGCGGTTAGCCAGTGGGGTGAGACCGAAGTCCTCCTAGTCTGGCTGGTTTGGTTTGCCTTAGAGGTGGAAAATACCCCAGCCTTGGGCTGTAACTGCCCTGTTTTAGCAATTTGTCCTGAGTTGGCACTCTCAGTTGGGTTCCGCCAGAACCGCATTGTCACAGGCACACGTTCCTAAGAGCCACTTGCACCCAAAAATGGTGATCTGAGAGGGTTTGAACTTTCTGTACATCATGGATGTATTGCAGTATTGGTCTAATGAATCACTAACAGCAATTAAAGTCCCTCACAGGACTGGGCCACTAGGAAATGTTTTTGCATCTTTAGCGTGGCCCAGTGGGGTCTGTCGGAGCTTCCCAAAGCAGGTTTGACCTCCAAACAATGGCAGGAAACGAAGAAGTCGGCAGATACTTATCGCGGCTCCGAAGTGTGAAAAAGGGGCCAGAGCCCCCGTGTGAGGGATTATACCCCATAACATTCCACAGCTCCTGTTCACGAGCAGAAAACTTCGTTAACACAGAGCTAAGGTTGCCTTCATGCCCCTCCAGAACACTGGCTCATTCATGCCCCTCCAGAACACTGAGTCCAGCTACACTCAAACTTCTGAAAACCAGGAAATACAAAGTAAAGATCCAACCCTAATTCAGATCTCTCTTTTTGGTGAGATTACAAGTCTGATTGATAAAGATAGCAGTGTTGATGTGGTACACTTAGACTTCTGTAAGGCATTTGACTGGGTCCCACTGTGACCTTCTATACCTTGGGGGAGCGTCCTGTAACCCCATATTCCTCATTTACATATAATTGTGATCTTGCCTATAAAGCATGCCTTATAAGGTATCAGGGGAGAGGTTATGATCTGCTGAAAGTCATTTTTCTATCCGTACATGTACATCATTAGTGCAGATGAAGTTATGAGAATTGTGTTGTATGGTTGTCACTAAAGCGTGCTGTAAGTTGGGGAATCAGCCAGATATTAGCTCCCCAGCAAGGAAAGTAACCAATGCCCAGGTAGGGTGTCAAACAGCCATCAACAGCCATTGTCCAGCAAGGGCGCTACAATGCAATGACTCACCTGCATGAGGCTACACCAGGGGAATTGCCCAATCTTGCCTGGGGACTCAGCAATGCCCCCAGCCATGCCTGGACTTGTGCTCTACAAGCACATGGACTGAGGGTATAAAACTGAACACAGGGGGCCCAGGCTGGGCCCTTCTCCTGCCCTCACCTACGCTGCAAGCAACTAAGACACTGAGAAGAAGACAAGACTCCAACAGAGGAGATTGGCCCAGGTTTAAGGAACGAACCTGTATGTTAAGGACTGCAATATCCAATGGGGTGAGAAAAACTGCTTAATGTAGATGTTGCCCAGTCTAATAGAATTGAGAGTTTAGAAGAATATGTTCTGTAATTATTGACAATACCGCTAAGAAGGTATACCGTACATTCAGGTGTGCACACCCCCGGTCATAAAGATACCGGGCAGTAAAAAGGGAACCAGGTGTGGTTAATATTGTATTCACTGTTGGTATTTTATGAATTGAGAATGTTTATGATTAAAAAGTATCCCCACCTTCGGTCGTAGCAGGGCTGAGAAACAGGAGAAAGGTTTAGATCCCTCTCTCCACCCCAGACTGCTGGGGGAAAATAATTGCAGGTGGGTATACCCCTGATTGTAGTAGGGTCGGGCAGTAGGAGGAGGACTTAGAGATCCTCGCTCCAAACCGAAAAATCCTAGGTGCATACAGCCTCAGCTGTAGCATGACTGAGCACAAGAGGAGAACTTAGGGTTTCTCGCTCTGATCCCTGGGAGGGGTTTTTATATTTGGTGTATAAACCCCCAGTCATAGAAGTGCCGGGCAATAGGGGGAGGATTAGAGTTCTCGCTCCTGTTGGGGAAAACTATAGAGATAAGATATATACAAACTGTCTAGGTATATACACCCCTGGTCGTAGAGGTGCCAGGCCACAAGGGGGAAGGTTAGAGTCCTCGCTCTTACCCGTATGTTGGGGAAAAATTGCATAGGTAAATATACCCTCGGTAGTAGCAGGATCGAGCGTAAGAGGTAGGGGGCTTAGCGTTTCCCCCTCCTGCTCTGTCAGGCAGAGTTCTTTTTAGTGGGTATAGACTTTTGTGTTTTGTAAGTCCCAGCACAAGCGTGGGCAGGGAAAAGTTATAAAGGTAAAAGAGATTCATAAAGAAATATGTTCAGGTGGTATTTTCTATGTGAGACTCAACTCTGAAGAATATAGGAGTGAGGGCAAATAGTAACACCTGTGTAGGAAATGTTTGAAAGGAAGCAATCCAAAGATGCCACTTTGTTCAAGAGATTACGCCTTTTAAACAGATCTTGCTCTGTTAAACCAAACTCTGAAAAATATAGGAGTTTGGGCAGTGTAGTAGCTTCCCGGCTCTCCAAGCTCTGGTCAAGTGAAAAAATTCTCTAAGTATTTTTTTGTTTGTTTGTGAGTGATATTGTGGTAATTTCACAGTTTTAAAAAAACGTTTAAGGAAAGGGACCAGGAGGGGTGGGGGATAGTTAAGGAGCCCACCCTCCTTGCTAAATTGGTAGTGGAACAAAGACAGTGTCCATAAAAAGGGACGGTTCAGCGAGGAAAACAGGATCGGGCCTAGACAAGCAGGCAGGCAACAGATAAAAAAAATTGAAAAACAGGTTGGAAGCCCCAAGGGCATAGGGGCAGGAGTAAGAAAAAAAGGAAGTACAGGCATGGGAATTTCAGATCCCCGGAACAATACTTGGAATGGTGAAATCTGAGTTGACGAAGGTGTCATTTTAGAAGATAAGCAAGTTATTTAAAAAAAAAAAAAGTAAGACGTTAACACTGCAGAGGCTGAAGGAAATTAAGCAGTCAAACGTTGTAAAAATGTTTTTTAAAAAAAGTATTATAGAAAGAAAGTTCTTGGTTTCTTTGCACCCATTCTGAAGGGAAGATGGGCCCTTTTCCAAAGGAATGTCTGTAAGTAAGCCAGGCAAAGACACAATCTGATTTAAATCATTTGACTATAAACAATTTAGTCAAATTTGCTAAAAGAACATAAGGGGTTTCTATTGGAACTTAACTGCTCCCAAATGTATAAAGGGAATGTAATCGGTGTACTGCTATTTAAAAATGGAACAGTGTAGAAGGAATGTTAAAAAAAATGTGTCTGTATCTATCTCTGTTTGTAAATATGTAAGGTTCTAAGGACCAATTGATTTTGTTTTTAAATAATACCATTCAAAGTTGCAAAACCAAAAATTACTTTTTGCCAGACACCGGTAACTAGTGTTGTTTGGCTTTGATATTTAGCATTTAACCCTTAAGGTACCTTAATGCTTTATAAGTTCAATAACTTTTTAAAAGACCAAATTCATGGCTGCGGCAGGGCAGTCAAAACCAGGAGAATGAAAAAAGATTCTGGATTTGTTTTTTGGGAACAAAATAGCAAATAAGAGTTGTAGTAAAAGAAGAAAAAAAAAAAAAAAGACAGTGCCCCACACTGAGTCTTACGGTGACTCTGTGTAATGAAACTGTCACTCTGATAAAGGAACATAAAAACTCTGTGAGCACAAAAAATCCCCAGTTACACCTTATGTAAAAATTAATATGGCTAATGTAATAAAAGTTAAACTATAAAAGGAATGTGCATTTTCCCCAGAATATGTGTAATGTATATTGTAAAAGGGATAAAAAAAAGGAAAATTAAAAAAAAAATTGCGAACTTGGTCTACTGTATAAAAAAGGGGAAACCGAGGCACAAAATCAAACACTAACGAAAAAGGATTTGGCACTAATTCAGACAACGGGGTTCAAAGTAGCCTTAGATAAGGTTCCATTGGTGCAGCCCCAAGTTACATATTACATGCGCCAGCAATGCCCCTCTGCCATGTACATTGGCCAAACCGGACAGTCCCTCCGCAAAAGAATAAATGGACACAAATCGGACATCAGGAATGGTAACATACATAAGCCAGTAAGTGAACACTTCAGTCTCCCTGGTCATTCTATTACAGATTTGAAAGTCACTGTCATTGAACAAAAAAACGTCAGAAACAGACTTCAAAGAGAAACAGCAGAACTAAAATTCATTTGCAAATTCAACACCATTAATCTGGGCTTGAATAGGGACTGGGAGTGGCTGGCTCATTACAGAAGCAACTTTTCCTCTCCTGGAATTGACACCTCCTCATCTATTATTGGGAGTGGACTACATCCACCCTGATTGAATTGGCCCTGTCAACACTGGTTCTCCACTTGCGAAGTAACTCCCTGCTCTCCATGTGTCAGTACAGAATGCCTGCATCTGTAACTTTCACTCCATGCATCTGAAGAAGTGAGGTTTTTACCCACGAAAGCTTATGCCCAAATAAATCTGTTAGTCTTTAAGGTGCCACCAGACTCCTTGTTGTTTTTGTAGATACAGACTAACACGGCTACCCCCGATATTGGGGTATAATTATTGAACAAGAAGAAAGGCAAATAGACCAGCGCAAAGCGAGAGCCCTAGTAAAAATGCCAGCTCCTACTGACGCTCACTCCCTGAAAGTACTGTTGGGAGGGTTTAATTTTCTCAGATCACACAGTTACAAGTATGCTAAAGTAATACACCCCTTGTGGCGATTATTAAAAAAGAAGACCAAGGGGAATTAGGAAGAGGAGCAGGACGCTGCTTTAAGGCTCTTAAAGCAAAAAGCTCTCCCAGCTCCGGCACTGCACTTCCCTGATGAATCACAGCCTTTTGTTATTCACCTAGCTGCCAACAATACAGCCTTGGCTGCTACCCTATTACGAAATAATAAAAAGGGAAAACTAATTCCGGTAACATCTAAATCCAGGAAGTTACAAGGAGCTGAGATAAGTTTTAATCCCTGTGAACACGAATGCGGGGCAGCCATCTGGGCAGTGCAATCTTTTAAGCCACTCACAGGAATAGCTCCAATCACTATTCAAAGCACCCACACTCCACTAAAAGCTGATGGGAGGGAAAGTCTCTAATACCCGAATGGCACAATGGACTCTAATTTTACTTAACAGTGGGGTAACCACAGAAACAGTGTCAAAACCAGACATGCTAACACACGCTTTAATTAAAAAAGAAAACCGACACGACTGGCCAGAGATCACTCTGGGGCAAAGAATTGCTTTAGTACAAGCACCTCCACTGGAGAAATTGAATACAGTAGGGCAAGAGAAGCATATTTGGTTCACTGATGAAAGTCCGATGGTAATACATGGAAAAAAGTGTGTAAAATATGCAGCTCTCAATTTAAATAAAAACGTTATTCAGAGCCAGCTGGACCATGGGTCAGCCGACATGCTGCATTACATGCAATTTATCAGGTTCTGAAACGATATGAGCATTCCCCACGACCAGTGTATATTTATGCTGACTTTTGCGTAAAGGGAATTCAGTTCTGAATGCAGGACTTGAAAAAAAAATAAGTGGAGGGCGGCGGATGGTAAAGATATTGCATATCTAAATAAATAAAAGTGGAGTTATCAGTGGGTAACAGAAAATCCTAACCAATTGAAAATCAAACATGTAAAAGCCCATAACAAGGAAACAAGCGAGGAAACTGTTTGGAACAGGGGGAGGGATAGCTCAGTGGTTTGAGCATTGGCCTGCTAAACCCAGGGTTGTGAGTTCAATCCTTGAGGGGGCCATTTGGGGATTTAGTTGGGGATTGGTCCTTCTTTGAGCAGAGGGTTGGACTAACCGAGGTCCCTTCCAACCCTGATATTCTATGAAACACCCCAGGAGACCAGAGGGTTATATGTTGGGGGGGAGGGATAGCTCAGTGGTTTGAGCATTGGCCTGCTAAATCCAGGGTTGTGAGCCCAATCCTTGTGGGGGCCACTTAGGGATCTGGGGCAAAAATCAGTACTTGGTGCTGCTAGTGAAGGCAGGGGGCTGGACTCAATGACCTTTCAAGGTCCCTTCCAGCTCTATGAGATAGATATATCTCAAATTATTATTATTAATAACATAGCCTGGCAACACAGTATAGCCATTGTAACTAGAAGCCAAGCTAAAGGCGTCCTTACCGAGGCCCCTGAACCAACGGATGATGCTGTAAATCACCGAACTCCAGGAAAGGCAGAGAGGCAAGAACTAATTAATGTAGCCCATCAGTTCATGCATGAAAAAGTAAAGGAAACCTTAAATAAGGTAAAACAAGTTGCAAAATAGAAAACCATGGAGGATAATGTTAAAACATGGGTAAGGAATAGCATGCGGTGTGCACAACCCCTTCATTGGCAACCCATGATGCACCAACAAAGGCACGGGCCCTGGCACAGAGTCCAAATTCATTTCATTGACAAGTTGCCTAAAAGTAAAAAAGAATTTCAATACCCGTTGGTAATAATTGATTCTTTTTCAGGCTGGGTAAAGGCATTTCCTACTAAAACCAACAGCACCAAGGTGGTGGCTAAGAAGTTTTTAATAAGATGGTGTGTAAATATGGTACCCCTGAAATAATAGATTCTGATAACGGGGGGGGGGCCTTTGTGAAAAAAAATTTCACATTGCTCTTGCAAGCCTTAGGAATCAAACAAAAGTTTCATATCTCATACCGACCCCACTCCTCAGCTCAGGTAGAACGCATGAACCGCACCATTAAGGCACCACGGCGGAAGGTAGTAAACCACACCGAAAAAAATTGGCCAGACAAGCTGCCTCTAATTTTAGCAGCTATCCGCAGCAGCAACAAATTACAAACCAAAATTCAGCCCTTCCAAATTATATTTGGACACTGTATGCATCTTATGATTGACCCTGTCCACCTAACACAAGACCAGGGGAAAGACCCCTAATGTAACACAGCATAAACATTTGCAGTGGCTTAAGCAGCTGCGAGAAGATAAAACCACTCTTCAATACAGGGTCAATCAAGCTATTAAACAAATAAATAAAAAAATTCAAGCACAAAAGCATATCAAAGTGGCCCTATGGAAAACAGGGGATCAAGTTATGTACTTAAATTAAAAAAAAGGCACCACTTCCTGAAATCAAA
Source organism: Trachemys scripta elegans (assembly GCF_013100865.1). Taxonomy (NCBI): domain Eukaryota; kingdom Metazoa; phylum Chordata; order Testudines; family Emydidae; genus Trachemys; species Trachemys scripta. The sequence continues at coordinate 1,140,675 of NC_048313.1, read as the reverse complement.
ATGGACGGAATCTTATTCCATAGTGGGCCGCCTCAGCCCATTGGTATACCGTATTGAAAAGAATAAAAAGTTAAAATGGGTACATGTTTCACAACTTAAACCTTCTGCATGATTAATAATGTCTTGAACTTTTTACAAAAAAGGACTCCTGGAATTCAAAACATAAGACGCTGCTCGACCACTACTACTTCCAAGTCCAGGAAACCTCAGTATAATCCCCGGCCATGCTGACGGCTCAGCCCAGCGGACACAGTGTCATAAATATACACAGAGCAGCTGTACTGAATCGCTTTACCTGTAAGGGGGTTAATCAGTTCAATTAACCTAGTTGGCACCTGACCAGAAGGACCAATGGGGAAAGAAGATACTTTCAAATCTGGGTGGGGGAGGTTTTGTTTGTGCTCTCTTTGTTTGTTGCCTCTCTGGACGGAGGGAGGGTTCAGGCAGGAAAAAAACATCTCCTGGAAACATACCTGAAATAAGCATCTAAGGTTACAAAAATTGTAAGTAAGGCAAGGAAATGCGTTAGGTTATCTTTTGTTTTAGCTTGTAAATTTTCCCTGTGTTAAGAGGTCATTTCATTCCTGTTTTGTAACTGGGAAGCAGAGTCAGTGGGGAATCCTCTGTGTTTTAACTCTTTTTATTTACCCTGTAAAGTTACCTTCCATCCTGATTTTGCAGGTGTGCTTCTTTGACTTTTTTTTAAATAAAATTCTTCTTTTAAGAACCTGATTGATTTTCAGTGTCCTAAAAACCAAGGTGCTCACATTGTAACCAACTGGTTAGTATATTATTTTCAAGCCTCCCCAGGAAAGGGGGTGAAGGAGCTTGGGGGGAATATTTTGGGGAAACGGGGACTCTAAATGGACTTTTTCCCTGAATTTTTGTCTAAATCGCTTGGTGGTGGCAGCAATACCGTTCAAGGACAAGGAAAGGATTTGTGCCTTGGGGAAGTTTTTAACCTAAGCTGGTGGAATATAAGATTAGGGGGTCTTTCATGCGGGCCCCACAGCTGTACCCCAGAGTTCAGAGTGGGGAGGGAACCCTGACACACAGTCACCTCCCAGTGGGGCCGGTGAATGTGGCTGGGGGAAAGGGTGTGGGAGAGCGGGTCTCTGAGGGAGTTTGTGGGGAGGGGCTCTGGGCAGTGCAGGGTTTGTGGGAGGTGCTGGGCAGGTGTGGGGGCAGGCCTGTATGGGGCTCTGGGCAGTGGGGGGGGTCTGTGGGCAGGGGGGCACCAGACATATGGGTCTGTGGGATGTCTTAGTGGGGGCACTGGGCATAGGGGACTGGAGGGTGTCTCTGGGCAGGGGAGCATTGGGCAGGGGGTTGGTGTGGTGCTTGGCATGGACCTGCCCCCGAGAGGAAGGGGCAGGCTGGCAGCGCATGGCTGGGCAGGCCAATGTGTGTCTGGCGCAGCGGTTCTCAACCTGCAGCCCACAATGGCAAATAGGTTGAGAACCGCTGGTTTAGTGTCTGAGTGGCTGGAGGTACAGCTGCAAGAGATGATATTCCATATGACATTCCATTTCTCAGTGCATAGCTGATTTAAAGACTTTGTATCAGTGACCTATTCTCTTCACTAGTTACCACTCTCCCAGTCTTTGTGTCATCTACAAGCTTCACCAGTGATGATTTTATGTTTTCTTCCAGGTCATTGATAAAAACATAAATAGCATAGGGCCAAGAACCAATCCCTGCAGGACCCCATTAGAAGCACACCCACTCGATGATTCCCCGATGATGAGACTTATCAGTTAGCCAGTTTTTAATCCATGTAATGTTTGCTGTGTTAATTTTATTAGAGGGACAAGATGGGTGAGATAATATCTTTCATTGGACCAAATTCTGCTGGTGAGAGACGAGTTTTCAACCGTACACAGAGCTCTTCTTCAGGTTTGGGAAAGTTACTCAGAGTGTCACTGTCATGGACTCACATGACTCGTGCTCTCTCTCGGCTCCATACGGTCCCTGGGAGGAACCCTCTTCAGAGCAACAGACCTTCTTGGGGATCCACTCTCTGCTAAGGGTTAAGCCGTAGGCCCCTCCACCTTCTGGAACCTCTCTGAGCCTTCAGCACACCTGTCTCTCGCTGTGGGCCCCTCAGGGAGTCCACTCGCTCTGGATCCCAGGGCCTCCATGCCCAGAGGGAATAATGCAACCCCAATCTCTAGCCTGCAGTGACTCTCAGCCAGCATAAAGCAGAAGAATTTATTGAGCATCTGAACCCAGCACAGGAAACTCTCCGGGCCCTTGGGCTTAGCAACCATCAGCACAGTACATCTAGGCCTCTCTTGCATCCAGGAGGGCTCTGGCTGCTCCTCTCCCCAGTCCAGCTGCCCCCGCCCTTCCAGCCGACCATCTGTATCATCTCCCCCAACAGCTCCTCCGCTGTCCTTTGTCTTGGTCCCAGGTAAACAGGTCGCCTGGGCCTCCTCTCCTCCGTCCTTTGTTTCCCCCTGGCTGGAACCAACGAGTCAGGTCAGCAGGGTCCTCTCTCCTCAGCCCTTTTTCCTCCCAGTGGCCAGAACCAGCTTACTGCCAAGCTGGGGTGGGCCACCTGGTCACCAGGGTCCCCCATCTCCAGGCAGTTTTCTGGGGTCCCGACTGCCAGGTGAGGTCACACCTGGTCCCTTGCAACAACAAACTCCCTCTCCCACCGCCTCATTACACACGCAGCACACAGGGAAACTGAGATCCACATTGTATTCATGCAAAACTCAAAGAAAATCCCCCACTTCGTCATAGTCACAACTAAATACAAGATGGAATAGATTGTTCAGCCTAAGTAAATAACACATATTTCAAAGGTGAAGTAGCCTGTTGGTGGGGAAAGCTTGGTGGGGAGGCGGGTTGGGGATTACAGATTGTTGTAATAAGCCATAAATCCAGTGTCTCTATTCAGTCCATGTTGTTTAGTGTCTAGCAAAGTTATGAATTGAAGCTCCCAGGCTCATTTTTTGAAAGTGTTGTGCAGGTTTCCTTTGAGGATGAGGACTGAGAGGTCAGATATAGAGTGATCGCTTGGTGAACAGTGTTCACTCACAGGTGATATGGTGTTTTTGTCAGGCTTTCAAACAACCCCCCACCCTTTCCAAACTCATCAGCAGATAGGGTTGAATCAGGCCCTGGAACTCTAATCCAGTGGTTCTCAGCCAGGGGTGCACATACCCCTGGGAATACACAGAGGTCTTCCAGGGGGTACTCAAATCATCTAGCTCAGTGTTTCTCAACCTGGAGTCACGACACCCAGGCGAGGTTACTGGATTGGTTTAGGGAGTGGGGGCAAAAGACATGTCTGGCTTCAAGACTAAGCTTGATAAGTTTATGGAGGGGATGGTATGATGGGATAGCCTAATTTGGGCAATTAATTGATCTTTGATTATTAGCAGGTAAATATGCCCAATGGCCTGTGATGGGATGTTAGATGGGGTGGGATCTGAGTTACTGCAGAGAATTCTTTCCTGGGTGTCTGGCTGGTGAGTCTTGCCCACATGCTCAGGGTTTAGCTGATCACCATATTTGGGGTCGGGAAGGAATTTTCCTCCAGGGCAGATTGGCAGAAGCCCTGGAGGTTTTTCCCCTTCCTCTGCAGCGTGGGGCACGGGTCACTTGCTGGAGGATTCTCTGCACCTTGAGGTCTTTAAACCATGATTTGAGGACTTCAATAACTCAGGCATAGGTTAGGGATTTGGGTGGGTGATATTCTGTGGCCTGCGTTGTGCAGGAGGTCAGACTAGATGATCATAATGGTCCCTTCTGACCTTAAAGTCTACGAGTCTATGAGTTCACAAGTGCAGGGCTGGCATTAGGGGGTGACAAGCAAGGCAACTGCCTGGGGCCCCATGCCACAGGGGCCCCCATAAAGCTAATTTACATGTTTTAGCCACGCCGCCTGGGGCTCGGCCTTCAGACAAGGCTCACAAGTGAAAAACGGCTCAAGCATCACACTGAAATGTAAGTACAATATTTATAGTCCAGTTGATTTATTTTATAATTACATAGTCAACATGAGGAAGTCGGCACTTGATCAGTAATAGTGTGGCTGTGACACTTTTGTATTTTTATCTCTGATTTGTAAGCAAGTAGTTTTTAAGCGAGGTGAAACTTGTGATACACAAGACAAATCAAACTCCTGAAAGGGGTACAGTAGTCTGGAAAGATTGAGAGCCACTGCTTTAAGCTACAGTATCAGAAATGCATATAGACCAAAAAAGAGACAATGAGAGAAGCCCTTCCCTCCCCCAACCCCCGTAGTGAGACTTCAAAGTTTCTGTATGATGTGAGATTTGGTGGCTGAGATCTCCAGGCTCGGCAGTGGAACTGTTGAATGAAGATGATGAGAGGGCTGTGGAGTGGAGGATGAGTCAAATAGTGAAAATTTAGTGGTCCAGGAGGGGCCATCAGTACTGCACACAGGAGAGTGTCACATCCCCCGCTATCTGTAGCTGGTCCACCTGGTTGGCAGGGAGGCGGTGGACATAGTCAAACACGCGCAGTCCATTCACCGAGACCTGGTAGCACTTCCGCGTGTTCATTATCTCCATCTGGAGGAGAGAGAAGATTTACATTTGTGTGCCCTGACACCCAAGGATACAAGAACACCTGTTACACTGATAACAAGGCCCAGGGGAGCCATCAGTTCATCTTGCAGCACATTAGCCAAGAAGATAAAGTGGAAGCCAAGAAAAGCTTCTCCCGACCTGCGTCTTTGATGCCACGTGAATGCGTGTCTCAAAACCACAAATGTAACATTTTCTAACAGAGCTCTTGAAATAAAACAGCACCTGGCTTATCGCCAAGATCACCCCTTGCTACATGATCACAGAGTGTTTATTTCAAGCTCTTTTGATAGGGAACACAGTATGCACCTCAACCTCCACTTCCTCAGAAGTATCTTTACAAGATTTGTTTCAGGCAGAAAGCTTACCTGCTTGGGAAAGGAGACGAATGGGGAGAGCAGATCAGAGTATATAAAATCACATTTTTAAAACCTACATTAAAAGAACATGAAGGTTGCAAATTCAAGCACTCAAAAATTAGATGATGTTAGGGATTAATATTGCCCAGCAACCTTAATTCATCTGCCTTGTGTGTGAGCATCATGGTACAGTCTTTAATTACATAAAATCATAGCGATGTAGGACTGGAAGGGACCTCAATAGGTCATCTAGTCCAGTCCCCTGCACTGAGACGGGACTGAGTATTATCTAGACTAGTGGTTCTCAACCCACGGCCCGCAGGCCACTTGCGGCCAATCAGCATACAGCTGGGGCCCATGTGACATCCTCAGGGACATACATGTAGTATATATATTGTGTGGATGCAGCCCACATAACACATAGAGAGCAGCATATGTGGCCCACAATGGTAAATAGGTTGAGAACCACTGAACTAGACCTCGATAGGTGTTAGTCTCACCTATTCTTAAAAACTTTCAATTGACAGAGATTCCACAACCTCCCTGGGCAATTTATTCCAGTGCTTAACTACCCTGACAGTTAGGAAGTTTTTCCTAATGTCCAACCTAAATCTTCCTTTCTGCAATTTAAGCCCATTGCTTCTTATCCTGTCATCAGAGGCTAAGGAGAACAATTTATCACCATTCTCTTTAGATCAACTTTTTATGTACTTGAAGACTATTACCATGTTCCTGCTCAGTCTTCTCCAGACTAACCAATTCATTTTTTTTCAGCGTTTCCTCATAGGTCATGTTTTCTAGACCTTTAATCATTTTTGTTGTTCTTCTCTGGATTTTGTCCACATCTTTCCTGAAGTGTGGCGCCCAGAACAGGACACAATACTCCAACTGAAGTTTTATCAGTGTTGAGTGGAATAATTACTTCTCATGTCTTCCTTACAACACTCCTGCTAATACATCCCGGAATGATATTTGCCTTTTTTTTTTTTCCCCCGCAACAGCGTTACATTGTTGACTCATATGTAGTTTGTGATTCATTATAACCCCCAGATCCTTTTCTGCAGTACTCCTTCTCAGGCAGTTATTGCCCATTCTGTATTTGTGCAATTCATTATTTCTTTCTAAGTGCAGTACTTTGCATTTGTCATTATTGAATTTCATCCTGTTTATTTCAGACCATTCATCCAGATTGTCAAGGGCATTTTGAATTCTAATTCTCTCCTCCAAAGCACTTGCAACCCCTCCCAGGTTGGTATCCTCTGCAAATTTTATAAGTGTACTCTCTATGCCATTATTCAAATCATGTATGAAGATATTGAATAGAATCAGACCTAGGTCCGATCCTGTGGGACTCCACTTTATATCCCCTTTCAGCTTGATTGTGGACCATTGATCAGTACTCCCCGCGTACACTTTTCAAACCAGTTGTGCACCCACCTTATAATACATTCACCTAGCCTATATTTCTCGTTTGTTGATGAGGCCATGTGAGACAATATCAAAAGCCTGACTAAAATCAAGATATATCACATCTACCTCAGTTAGAGTGTATACATCTTTGATATACAAGGCAATGTCTCCTCCCTTTTTTCCCTGCCTGTCATTGCTGAAGAAGCTGTACTCTTCTATACCCATGTTCCAGTCATGTGAATTATCCCACCAAGTCTCTGTGATGCCAATTATGTTGCAATTGTGATTATTCACTAGTATTTCTAGTTCTTCCTGTTTATTCCCCATACTTCTTGCATTAGTATACAGACATCTAAGACAGACATCTAAGATGTTCATTTGATTTCCCCTCTATATTCCCTCTTTTCTCCATTGTCCCTGCTGTGATTGCCTATGTTCCTCCCACCCCATATTCTGACCCTTCACCCAAATCTCCGTGTTTTGGACTGACATGTGAGCTTTTGTCACCTGCCCCCATCAAACCTAGTTTAAATCCGGCCTCACTAGGTTAGCCAGTCTGTATCTGAAGATACTCTTCCCCTTCCTTGACAGGGACCTCCAGAGGTCATCTAGTCCTGTCCCCTGCACTCATGGCAGGACTAAGTATTATCTAGACTCTCTCTGACAGGTGTTTGTCCAACCTGCTCTTAAAACTTGTCAATGATTGAGATTTCACAACCTCCCTAGGCAATTTATTCCAGTGCTTAACCACCCTGACTGTTAAGAAGTTTTTCCTAATGTCCAATCTAAACCTTCCGTGCTGCAATTTAAGCCCATTGCTTCTTGTCCCAGCCCCAGAGGTTAAGAAGAACAATTTTTCTTCCTCCTCCTTGTAACAACCGTTTATATACTTGAAAACTGTTATCATGTTCCCTCTCAGTCTTCTCTTCTCCAGACTAAACAAATCCAGTTTTTTCATTGTTCCCTCATAGCTCATGTTTTCTAGACCTTTAATCATTTTTGTTGCTTTTCTCTGGACTTTTTCCAATTTGTCCACATCTTTCCTGAAATGTGGCACCCAGAACTGGACACAATACTCCAGTTGAGGCCTAATCCACACGGAGTAGAGCAGAAGAATTACTTCTCGTGTCTTAGGGCTAGGTCTACACTACCCGCCTGAATCGGCGGGTAGAAATCGATCTCTCGGGGATCGAATTATCGCGTCTCATCGGGACGCGACAATCGATCCCCAAATCGACGCTTCTACTCCACCAGTGGAGGTAGGAGTAAGCGCCATCGATGGAGGAGCCGCAGAGGTCGATTTGCCGCCGTCCTCACAGTGGGGAAAGTCGGCTCCGATCGTCGAATTCAGCTACGCTATTTGCGTAGCTGAATTTGCGTATCTTAAATCGAGCCCCCCCTGTAGTAAGGACGTAGCCTAGCTTACAACACTCCTGCTAGTACAATCACTATACTATGAATCGCCACTGGGTCTTCTCTTTATCCCTCTGCATTAGGCAGGCTGCCTCCTCCTCCACTTCACGGCCGGGGCCCAGCAGGGGGAGCACTGAGAACACAGGAGAGACAGTCTCCCTGCTCTCCACTCTGGAGCCTGACAGGACAGCAACCCCGAGGAGGAGCAATTGCAGGAAAAGTCCTAGGCCCTACAGTCCTGGGCTGGAGCATGCTCTGTGCAGACAGACTCTTCAGAGAATAACACTTGCAGCCTCTAACAAACCTCTACTGAGCAAGTGCAAAGTGCAGTTTGCATTGGTGTGTAACTTGGCCGTATGTGGGTGGATTTTCGCAGGGACAGCAAAAGGCATGTCCCTGACACAAGGGAGATAAACTAGGGTTACCATATTTAAAAAATAAAAAAAGATGACACTCCATGGGGCCCTGGCCCCGCCCCTTTCCCACCCCCTTCCCCGCCCCAACTCCGTCCCTTCCCTGCCCCTTCCCCAAAGTCCCCGCCCTAACTCCACCCCCTCCCCTGAGCGCCCCGCATTCCCCTTCCTCCCTCCCAGCCACGCCAAAAGGGCTGCCCGAGCGCTACTGGCTTCACGGTTTGCCGGGCAGCCCCAAACCCTGCGCCAGAGCCGGCTCCAGGCACCAACTTAACAAGCAGGTGCTTGGGGCGGCCAAGGGAGAGGGGCGGCACCTGCGGCAATTCGGGGGCGGCAGGTCCCTCACTCCCTCTAGGAGCGAAGGACCTGCCACTGAACTGCCGCTGCCGATCGCGGCTTTTTTTTTTTTTTTTTTTCCAATTGCCGCCGGCGATCGCGATTGCGGCTTTTTTTTTTTTTTTGCTTGGGGCGGCAGAAATGCTGGAGCCGGCCCTGCCCTGCACTCCCGGCTGGCGCTTCCCCAGCGCAGCTGGAGCCCGGGAGGGGAAGCGCCCAGCTGGGGGCGCAGGGTCTGGAGGCTGCCCGGCAAACCGGGCAGGCCCCATGCCTCCGATCCCTGCACCCCCAGCCGGGCACTTCCCCTCCCGGGCTCCGGCAGCTGCTGTGCTCCCTGAACTCCTGGGCTCTGTAAGCGCCGAGCTGCCCGAGTGCTACCGGCTTCGGATAGCCCCCATGCCTCTGGACCCTGCGCCCCCAGAGCCCGGGAGGGGAAGTGCCCAGCCGGCAGCTCAGGGTCCAGAGGCATGGGGGCTGCCCGAAGC